>NC_053038.3:127630384-127677884 GCF_002575655.3 Aegilops tauschii subsp. strangulata | reverse complement strand
ACTAACCAACCAACTTAACCTATAGCGCTCAATCAAATGAAGTTTTGATTTCCCATATGGAGAAAAAGCTACCTTCAATCCATAGTGCCATCTTTCTCTTAAAATGACATTAGTTATGCTTTCTTCAAGATCGAGATCATCTAAGACCTATGTCTGATCCCGTCCAATAGCAGGTTTAGTGAGCACCACAGACCAATCCACCTACTTTGATAGCATAAAATCGTTCGGCGATTTTAATGTAAAAACGCCTGCGCAGAGCTTGGAGAGCAGAGCACTCGGGTGCGATGGGTTGATTGATTCCATAGTAGGTTTCTGAGTTCATCAGGTGTGCTCGTGCCTGAAATGCTTTTCACAAGAAGCTAGTCAGAAAAAGGGGCACGCAGCTACGCGATTCTAACTGCTCTTCGTTTTGTAACTCACTGCTCTTGGTTTTCTACGTGGGAGTTGGTCCGGATAACATATCTTAACGAGGGATATAAAAGGGCGAAGGTCAATGAAATGGGGTCCTTATAGGTATCTGCCCATGTTCAATCACTGAAGTAATGAATCTAAACAAGAAAACGAAGTAGAAGTGAAAAGCTTTTCTAGTATATTTTTATATCTCTTTGCTCAGTTTTCCCCTTTAATGTCCCTCTCCATTATTATTCATAGTAATGTGCTCCTCGCTGAGCTTTATGATTTCCATTGTCATTCTTCCCTCTCCTCTCTGATTGCTTTTCATCGTCTCTTTGCGTTTACCTTATTTTCGTGACTCTCCTCTCTTTCTTCTCCCCATACCATTATTTTGATCGTTTCTGAATCTTGAGATTGCTTCAATGCATGTGATCCCTCTCCTCAGCCTTCCCCTCCTAAATCTTAGAATCCTAATGCCGCAGGTGGTATGTCGGAAATCCATTTTTTTATCCTCTGCCCCAAGGAAAATCAAAGAAGAAGAAAGCCCTGGTATTCTCTACTTGAATTCAGGAAGATTCAGATACCGAAAGCAATAGGAATGGGAAAGCGGAGCGGGCAATAGGTTTATGACTGAGCACTAGAGCCTGGAATAGCAGGAGGTTGGGAAATATGCCATGCAGAATTCCAATAAGTTGGCACTGCTTTCCCTTTCCATATGAAAAATGGAGAGGAAAAGCATGGGTGGACCAAGCGTTTTAACCGGAATCTAGTGACGGAGAAAGAAGAAAGATTTTTAAGTGCTAGATAGGGTCACAATTCAATAAAGATACTTGGCTGGATGGCGAAGCTGTGTTTGCTCTCCCAAATCGAGATCAAAGTCTTGCTTGACAGCGTGAGGAACTTTGAATGCTCCGTACAAAGGGTCATAGGGAGCTTTTGGTACTAATCTTATTTCAAACAATCCAGGAACTTCCATAACATTGGCGTGATTCAGTTTGAGCAACAGATCCTGACGTACTACATCTTCGTAATGAAAATGGAGTGGAAACATCATGGCTTTTCCGCTTGATGTAGGATTTACCTATTAATATGAAGTTCACTCTTCTGCTGACTTGAGTCCAGAAGGGAAGCGACTGATTTCCAATTCTTCTTTGCTAGCGCTTGACTCCTGTGGAATTCCATTAACAAGCTTAAAAGAAAGCCTTTTATTTGGTTTTTGAGATACTAGTTATTTATAGGTTAAGTTCAATATTTCACTTCGTGGGCCGACTAATTAATTCAAGTAATTCCTGGAGGGGAATCAATCGAAGAGATTGCCTGCCCATGCTACAATTCCTTACTCAAAAGGACTAGAGTGCTAAGCTGCCTTCCCGGCACCACCACTATAATGAATGGCTCAAACAAATAGGAGATGAGAATCTAATTGATCCTTTCTAGAATAGAATATAAAGAGAAGCTTGTTCTGCCTATCTAGAGAATGAAAAGGAACTAATGCCACTGATAGGAAATACATAGACCGTACGCCCACTTACCACTCTACCACTTCAATTCAATGACGGACTTCACCGATACCGATACCAAACCTAGCTTGAGAGAGATCGATCACAGGCATGTGGTGAATGATACCGAGAGAAAGAGCACTGAAATGAACCATATCGAGCACAGGTCTCACTCTACAAGTCAGGTTCGATGAGCTCTTAGCGGACCTGTGCCTACTATCTACTAAGTGTGTGCTAGGGAAAGAAAGCAAGCTGAGCAGTTCTCACTCTGTCCGGTGACCAAGAAAGCTTAAAGAATACCGTAAAGTGATCACTGAAACCTCATACCGATTCGCCACGTGAAAGCGGGGTTAAGGTAAGGCAGGAAAGACTGGCGCCGAAAGATATATATGTTTTGAAGAGAGAGATCCGCAGGCAAAAATCTTGAAGGAAGGACTGACTGAAGGAAGGAACAGACCGTAGCAAAAGCCGAAGAAGATGCGAATCAGGAAAAGGGAGACGAGTTCCAGTTGTTAGAAAGACCAGTGCCCGGAAAAGCAAGTCGGAAGGGGATCCGGATGTTCAGTGCTTAAAGAAAAAAGATAGGTGTTGCTCTGTTGTTTGCTTTGAGGTTTCCCCTAGTTGGGGAGACCGAGAAGAAAACTAGTAGGAAGGCGATCCGAAGTCTAGTGTTAAAAGAGATAGTTGCCCGCCTCTTGATGGAGAATTGAAAACATCCCAACGTATCTTTCACTAATTAAGTAGTAGTGAGGCGTCGGTACATCAGCTGGAGAAGAATGCTTGCTTTTCGTATCACTGGTGTAGTGATTGACACGGTCTTCGCATATTGAACAACCAAAGAGTGGAAACACCTTAATCGCTTCTCCAAGCTTATCTATATATATTTCTCGATGGAAGCAGAAGGAAAGGCTTAAAGAAGGTGACAAGAAGAGAAACTTATTAGTTCGTCGTAGCCAGCTTATCATTCCAATGAGAGGTCGAAGTACGATAGAAGTTATTGATACCGATTTAGGCGAGCAGCATAGCCTGGCAGAGCCAGAGGAAGAAGTCCGTCTTGTTAGCGAGTTAGCGAGTAGTTTCCTTTAGACGATTTCCGCGAGCATACTAGCTTTTCACGAACGCAGAGGAGAAAGAAAACCAACAACCAATAGGGTGAGGCAACTAACTACCAATCCTTTTATTGAATAGCCGCGGCGTGGGTAAACATAAAGAAGCCACAGAAGAAATCAAGCCAAAGGCTTCTCACTTTCTAAAGTAGTAAAAAGTGGATCCCCGCTTCGAGGCGCTTGGCGTAGATCTTTGAAAATCGTCAATCGGGTGAGCCAGCTATTATTGAGGGAGGCCAGGTCTACGTACGTAATATCAAGTTGCTCTAGTTGCGTGTCTTTCGTACGGAAAGATGGGTGTTTTTATCCAAGCAAGGGAATAGAATAGGTAACAACCCCCCCTCACATCAAGCCTGTACGCTAGCTACCAACATATACTATGGAGTCCATGGCTACCTCCGCGGATGGAAGACCGTAGATTTTTCACTTTCGCTGAAGAGTTGAACTCTGACTGAAAGGACTTGACACATTGCCAAGGCGATTTTATTAGCCAGCTGTGGGATAGAGATCTGCGGTAAACGAGCGATAGCCTCTAAAGAGTGCCGAAATAGGATTGGTTCCTTTTTCTAAAGATCCGAGACTGGTGAACGTATTGCATAATTTAAAGAAGCCCATTTCATTATAGGGAGGGAGCCCTTCCTACCTTTCTTTATTTAAGTGCTAGTGTCAAATGAGACAGTTGCCCGCCTTGGAGGGGTTGTAGCGAAAGCTCCGAAGTCCACTTCTTTACCAACTTGAATTCATAAGGAGACCGAACTCTATTCATGCTCAAGTGAACCACGGGTGATGATATTCCGCTGTTCTGAAATCAAATAGGAAACGGATGGCGCTTGAGTTTTTGATCTCGGTATGAGAAACTATTCCTCCTCCTTTTGCTTACAATCACCTCACTTCCCTTATAAGAAGATAATAGTGCTTGTATCCTGGGTCATGAGGTTCCCCTCTTCAGTCTGATAAGAAGAAGTCAAGGTCTCGGTTCCGTATTAAGTAAAGATAAGGAACCCGCCCAGAGGATTTCTTCGGTTTCGGTAGGGAAGCCACTGGTTCGTATCACGCTATGGTTGAGGGACCTTCTCGGTTCAAAGCTAACAAATAGGTCTCATGTTGGCACTCAATCGCTAAGAGCAGCCAACAACTTAACTTGCAGGCTTTAAAACCTGCTCATACGGTAATGGCGAGGGGTTTTGCGGATCCCTTTCTCTATGAGTTTTGGTTGATAATGACTTAAGGTGAGCAACGAACCTCCAATCACTTTTTCAGGAATACACAGAGAGAACCATCCGGCTGCACTCAACTGCAAACTAAAGGAACTCCTAACAAGCAGGGGAATTTCTCCTTTGTTACTGGTCGGGACGACCTAAATCCTGTGGTCAGTTCGGACGGGGGCATTACAAACGAGCTATGCTCTATGATTTCGCTTTGTTTACACGGGTGAGTGACCTACACCTTCCAATCTATGGTTTCACCCGCGAGGTAGAACTTTCTCTAAAGCTTCTTCGCTCCGTAATACACTTGCGCCTTCCTTTATAACCATGCACTCCCACTACTTCTTTAGGACATGGCTGACTTGCTTATCACAAGTCGTCTCCCGAAAAGGCAAATATCGAGACTGAGATGCTGCTTGGAGTCTTCATTCTCTAGGGCAGAGCTCACTACCACTCATTATCGGAGGGAGATGTAATAATACTGAGCTATTCTTCGATTTCCTTGCTTGCGAGATCAAAAACTGGGTATCGAACAAAGAAATCTGCTCATGGTACCTCTTACCTCAAAACTTCTATTGGATCTGGGATCAGAAGAATTCCAATTTGAATGTGCTCATATCCAACTACCCGAAGGGACGATATCAGGAAAAGCAAAAGGTGCATGGGCGGTTTCAAGTTGTTTTGGTTGCGCAGCTTTCGATCACTGTGTCAGCCGAGCTCTAACGCTTCTATAAAGTGAGAAATCATGGTACCTTCACGTCTACCTTTCCCAAGGGCTAGTTCAATTCCAGAGAAATGCAAGCAATCGTACTGGACTCCCGCCGCCTGCTAGGCTCACTATACCAAGTTAAGTTCCTCCAAAGTATTTTCATCATCGGTATCAGCAGAGTCACAAGATAAGGGATAAAGATAGTAGCCCATAGCTCCTTTATCAATTTCCTTCTGAAACTTATCAGGGTCTAACAATGTTGGAGAAGTAGTATTTCTGCGGTCAGAAAGAATAATGGTTTCTTGCCCATTGTGACAAATACTCATTGTTCTGGCCTTCCAATCTAAATTGATTGGACTGTGACGATATAGCCAATCATAACCCAGTATAACATCATTGCTTTCCAATTTCAGTAGTTTGAAGGTGTCTTGAAATGTGTGCCCTTTAATAAGCAGTATCTGCAGTGTAAGCTCCAGTAGTTAATTGACCTCCTCCAGCCACTTTGACAGTAAACAAATGTTTCTGACTCTCATATCAGTGAAGCCCACACCACCATAATCTTTAGGGGTGCATAGGTGTTCCCATCTGACCATGTGAAATTTCTTCTTCTTACTCCCAGTAGAAGTGATTTCTTATTGTATCAACTTTTTTCTGTATTTTGACAGGCAAAGCGTAGCAACCCAGAAGGTACATAGGGACATTTGATAAACATGCATTGATCAATATATCTCTTCCTCCATAAGAGAAATGTTTGCATTGCCAAGAGTCCAACTTCTTTTCTACCTTTTAATGAAAAATAATAATTAGAAGAGATCTTGTCTTTGCTGATTGGTAATCCCAGATATTATATTTTATTGGAAATTTGCCTATCTCACAGTTATATCAGCTACCCTCTGCTCCTCCTCTACACTCAACCCTACTGTGAAAATATCACTCTTCAAGTAATTGACTTTCATGCCAGACATTTCCTCTAAACAGTAGAGAAGGAATTAGAATCCAGTAATAGACTCCATGGCATTATGCAAAAAAAGCAAAGTATCAGAAGCATATTGCAAATGACTAATCCCCCCTGGTATCAGATGTGGTACCAAACCTCTAATCACACCTGCTTCCTTAGCTCTATCCAGAATTGCAGATAGTGCATCACCTACTAGGTGAAAAAGCAAAGGAGAAAGAGGATCTCCTTGCCTCAAACCTCTGAAAGTAGAGAAATATTCTCGCCAATCTCCATTCATATTCACACACACTTTGCCTCCTTCCACTGCTTGTCTACTCCAATCTATCCACCTGTCAGGGAAGTTTTTCCTATGCATTACCTCTGCCAAGAAAGGCCACTAAACTCTATCATAAGCTTTTTCAAAGTCCAACTGAAGCAAAATTCCTTCAGAGTGAGAGGTTTTCAACTCATGCAAAACTTCATGAAGAATTACACATCCATCCAAAATGTACCTCCCAGGAATAAATCCAGTCTGAAGAGAGCTGATTACTTGTCGAGCCAGAGGAGTAAATCTAAGTGTCAGAGCTTTGGTAATAGCTTTAAACATAACATTTAGAACACATATGGGTCTATACTGTAGGATACTATTAGCATCCTTAATCTTTGGCAGTAGAGAAATGACACCATAGTTTAGTCTGGACAAGTTCAACCTGCCATGATACAGCTCCTGAAGCATTTATATTAGTATATCTCTCAACTGGGGCCAAAAATCTCTAAAAAGCTAACAGAGAAGCCATCTGGACCTGGAGCAGTATTTGGTTTCATGCTTTTCACCACCTTGTCTATCTCTTCACTCATGAAGTTAATACAAGTGAGGACTGATTTCTGTCATGCATATAATTCAGAAGAGGAAGGCCGGTTGAGTGCTTTCCGCGTAAGACTATTGAGTTTCCAGCTGATTGCCCATATTTTCCAGGATAGGATTTGTCCACTTGATTGAATTCATGTCATTGAAGCAATGAACTTGCTAGCCAGCGTGCCAAAAAGGTTGCTGACTTTGGGTACACAGAGTAGTGGCGAGAAAAGGGCTTGCGCCTCAGCCGTTTCGCTTGATTCGGACCTTGTGGTTGTAGTCACACGGTACAAAGATAACCCCACAACCATTTGTTGTATTCTTTAAGTCAATCGCTCGTAGTATGTGCTAGAATGAGATGAGATCCAGCTCAAAGGTGAAGACCTCATTCTTTGAACCCTCCCGGGCAGTTCCTGTTCTAGCTTCTCTATCTCTAGCAAGTGATACGAACAACACAACATCTTCTCCGGTCGTAGGTCGGTAGGGCTTGCCCTGGCTAAGAAATGGAATAAAAAATTCCCGGTTTCTTGACTGTTTCTGAGATTATTTACCTTTATTTACATGAAGATGCACGGTCTCTTACACTTTTCCTAGCTTAAGTTGGCGGATTGGTAAACAAACGGCTCTGCAGCTCCGTTCGCTTCGGCACCACTCCCTTGCTTCTTATTGAGGTTGGTGCCAACAAACAAGTCCCATTCGAGCAATGGAATCTACATAAGAATGTAATCACTGTTAAGTATTCCACTCACTGATGCCCAGGAAAATGGGCCTCTGAAGAAAGCAAAGACGTGGCCCAGACCGAAAAAGGAACTTGATCACCCGGAGAAGATTTCTTTTCTTTGCTGATTCCTCTCAATGAAATTTGCCATGTTGCACTAAGTTACTTACGGATGTATGCATGCAGTCCGGGAACACTTTGGGGTGAACACCCATCCGAACAAGTAGGGTGAATAGTTCAGCATTTAGGCCGTAACATTTAGCAAAAAACGAATCTGAAACCCAACAAGTGCTCTCCGAACCAAGCTAGATAGTCTCCTATCACTAGGCTCACCAACCAACCTGGACTTTGATTCTTTCTTATTATTCTAACCGAATATAAAAACCATAAGGATTGTTTCCAGCCGAGAGTTCCCATATGACATAAGCGCTCTTGGGTGGGGTGGGCCCTCATTCACCAGGTCTTTGAGTGCCCGTCGTACCACGTGGTTGGTACATTAG
The DNA here is from genome assembly GCF_002575655.3 of Aegilops tauschii subsp. strangulata. Classification (NCBI taxonomy): domain Eukaryota; kingdom Viridiplantae; phylum Streptophyta; class Magnoliopsida; order Poales; family Poaceae; genus Aegilops; species Aegilops tauschii. The sequence continues at coordinate 127,669,964 of NC_053038.3, read as the reverse complement.
GCTGATAGATACTTTACTTTAAGGATCTGGCACCTTCGCTAGACGGAGAGTAAGCAACTTCTATTAGCACCGGACCGTCGATTCGAATTTCTCGTGTCATGTGCAACGTCCATCAATGGTGGTTCATTAATGTCCATAGATTTAGACTCCTTCCCCCTTCCCTTATACGCAAAAGATCGAGAGGGGCCCGAACCCAAACCGAGAACGTAAACAGAATTCGACTCACTCTCGTATGGCTCGCCCTCGAGCCCTGGGCGAGTCGGCCGGGTCTTTCCCTCTTGTTCTGTTTCCGCCACGATAAAGACGCACGGGAGAACTATGGTATGCCTAGCGCGTGGAGGATCCGTTGAGAGTGTCCCTTGTCTCGGTAGGGAACAGTACCTATTGTCTTGCAAAAAAAAGGTCAGTGCTACGGTCCCCTATTGTTTGATCCAATATTGACCGGTGCGGATCATGTTCTACTACCTCTGGTCCGTGGTTCGACCTCCCGTAGTGGTCCTTGCTTTTCTTTTTGAAAGCTCCGCAGGGCCAATTTTGCGTACTTGCTCAGCGTGCCCCCTTTCGTCGAGTGCCCCGCCCGGTTCACAGGGCTGTTGGCCTACCAAGCAAGCACTTGCCCGCTGCTCCTGCCGCTTGCCAAGTGGGCTCCGCGCTCGTTATCCTGACTGTTCTCTCTGCTGGGCCCTTTCCTATTGCTCTAACCATAAGCTATGGCAATTCCAGCTCGCACCCACTCTGGCCCGCCCAGCGGGGCCTGAGTGAGCTCAGTGGTCAGCTCCTGACGTTAGGGGTCTTTCGCTTTTGCCAGATCTATAGAGATATTACGAGTCCTCCGTCCCAGATTCCCTCGCCGCGGCCATCTGGTTCACCGGTACTACCAAAAAGTCTCATTCTTACGTTACTGTGACTGATATATAAGTATGATCTCGGACTACGAAGACCCAGTCGTGCTTCTGGTTTCCATTCTCATCATCATATAGAAGGAAACTCCTCGTGCTCTACCATAAGAACTTGGAGTCCGTATCATGGTGAAGGTAAGGTAACGCTGTGATTCTTGCTCAAAAAACTAACCGAACACGTTCGAGTTATTGGCTCGTCCGACCCGGCAGCATTCATGAGTCGCTCGTTCAACTGTCCCTCGGAGACACGGTCGAGAAGTGCCATGCATGGTCGCCCCCCCCCCCCCCCCCCGTCCTTTCTTTCTCTCGGTCCCACCAGGGTGGGCCCCTCTGGGGTAATAAAGAAATGGATAAAAAAAGGGGACTTCTGCTACGGGCTATGCCACCCATTACTTATGAGGGAAGTCGCATCCGTCCCATCGCAAGCACCTACAATGTCATGATCACATTGGTTTACCCTTTTTTGGTAGTTCAACGGACGGTCGCCCCTCCAACAAGAAAAGGTAGAAATATGGAAACTTCTCTGCCATTTAGATCGGAGAATTTATAGGGGAAATCGGGTTTTAAATTTCCAGAAACCACACGATTATATAGCCAAAGGGAATACGCCGCGCCTAAAATCATCCCAAGCGCAGCTAATGTGGCTACTAAGCTATTTCTTTGGAAAGCTCCTACTAAGATTAGAAATTCCCCGATAAAGCTGCTAGTGCCGGGTAAACTCATATTGGCTAAAGTGAAAAAGAAGAAAATGGTAGAGAAATTCGGCATGGTGCTCACTAAACCTCCATAATATCTAACAAGTCGAGTCTTATGTCGGTCATATAGAACACCAACACATAGAAAAAGGGCTGAAGAAACCAGTCCATGACTTAACGTAAGTAAAATGCTACCTCCAATTCCCTGTATGTTCGATAGAGCCTAATATTCCCCCAGAGTACGCCGCTTACCCCCCGAACCGTACAAGATAGTTACCACCTATCATACGGCTTTCTAACTCCACTTCTTTTTCTGGTCGTTCTGCTCTGTCGGATCGATGGTAGTCTCAGAGATCTGGTAACCTCCGACATTTTTGACAACACGCTTCCTGCTTCCGTTTTGAGTTGCGCATCTTTCTCCCCGGGGCATACTATAGTATCACATCGTAGACCCCCACCCCAACTCTATCTTCCTTATCAGTGAACCGGAACATAGTGCATAGGTACTCTTCGATGCTGCGAGGACGAGACGAGGTGACATACTGCGATCACGCACTGAAGTTCTGCCCTTCGGCTCGGCATATGGAACCTCTCAGCTGCTCCCTCGGGATAGGTAGGCCCACCCCCCTTTCCCGAGAGGCGGCCGGGCTGTGTTTCCCCTGCGGCCACCCAGTGGCGGCAGAAAACAAAAAAGGGTGGGCTCCGCGCGGTTCGCGTTTTATTGTAAAAAGAGAGCTTTTCATTCTCTTATAGAAGCCCGCGCCCACGCGGGTAAAGGCCAGCGAAGCTGCAGGGGGCACTGAGCAATGGGGGGATGAGGGCGACTCCGCCCACGGGTTGGACCACACCACAGGCAAAAGTCCTTCCACGGCAAGAGAAGGGTGACCGGAACAAGAAAAGGGAGCTAGTCGTTGGAGGGAAGACAAGGCTCGTTCCGTGCGACTCCATAGAAGAGTACGCGCGCTAGAAAAGGCAGCCAGCTTAAAAACGCTAGCTAGGTACTTTTGTAGCCTTATTTAGTTTGGTTGCCTACGCTTGCTCTCCGGCGCGCTACGGCAACACCCCCTGCTTGCTTCTTTCTGTTCGACACGGAGCTCGCAGCCTCCCCACCCTTGCTTAGCGTTCCACTTGTGATCCCGGAGGATTTGGAGAAATGCGCCCGACCATGAAGAATGGATTTTGTATTTTATTTCATGTGAACGGCCCTATCTTGTAAAGAATGGTTTTTCGTGCTATAGACCACGTTGAGAAAGACCAACCAACAACACAAATAAAGACCGTTCCATTTGGGTACCTCGAAAGGGAGGTGCTCCTTATGATGCTACGGACGGCTGTCCGAAGTGCATGCAATGACGGGCTCGGATAGGATCGGATTGTGCGCGCCGGGCCCTTCGGGTGTCCATATTTTGGCCGACCTTAGCGTATATACTATGTTATGCGGCCGTAATATTTTGATACCTTCCACCGCTGTTACGCCAGAAATCCAAGGTTCCACACGAGCTCCTGTTCGGCGGCGTGGTGGCAGGACCGCTAGGGGATTGGCTCCGGGTGTAGGTAGGGTCAAATCCGCAGGGGTCATGCAAATACATAGGCCCCTTCCCTTCTGCCGAGTTGTTTAGAAGGCGCTTTCTGTTCTACGGTCCCTCGGGGCGAAGGGTTAGGTAGGTAGTACGGGCCCTCTGACTTCCAGCTATGTGCTGTGTGCGACTCCCACGAAGCGAATGAAGGGAAGCTCTTCGAGCTTTCTCCGCCAGCGGCTTATGTAGTGGTCGGCATTCCTACGTGCTCCGACTGATCCCCACTGGAGATTATATGAGGGGTCTTGGAAACTGTCGTGACGCTTTGGTGACGAAGGTCACCGGGGTGACTATGGAAGGATTCCGTGGTAGTCTCTGACTCCCTCCAACTCAATCAATATCAAGAACATGTCGTGAGCATGGGGGTTTGGCCGACTACTAAACTATTGGCTAGGGCTTTTCTAGTTATAGCTTCTATAGTGAGTGGCCCTTCCGCTTTGATCTAGTTGTAGTTTGTATTGTACTAAATTGAACACATATCAAAGAAAGGCGATCAATCAATAAGTAGTTGCCCTTCTCCGGCCTGGGAAAAGCAGCGAACTCGTTAAACAAGGGGCTTTTTTATTCATGGTCGCTACTGTTGTATTGTATATTGTCGGGGGAAGCTACTGCTTCTACGACAGCTCTGCTTCCTCGTCTTGCTTCTACTTTGCTTGTTTGCGCGAAGGCTTAGAGTCCTTTTCGCTAGGTCCAAATTAGTCAAAGCGAAAGATCTGATCCAACGGAAATCCCGCATATTGAGCGCAGCTGATATGTGGCTACTAGGCGCGATCATCCCGCATGCCATAAAAAATACTTCTTTTTTTATGGCCCGTCATATAAAGATAGAATAGATATGGATAGAGAGACATTCTATTGATTCGCGAAATGGCTCGTCGATCCAAATGAATCATTCTTCTGGTCTCTCTCTGCCCCCCGCCCCAAAACTGACCCACGACACAGCACCCATTCGTTTCGCGCGCGGGAAGGCAACGAAGTTCAGTTCAAAAGACCGCAGCGGAGTGGAGCAGCCGCGACACGAAGTTCCTTACCTTAGCTGGATCTCGCTGGTGCCACCTAAACGGTAGGTATAGGCGGCGGATGTCTGACGTTTGGAGTTGTCGTTCGTGCACCTGTCCCCAATAGAAGAATGAGTGATCCCTTCCCCTGCGGATCATGGCCTTACCACTAGGTCCCCGATGGCCAGCGGGGGATTCGGTATAGCAGCTGACGTTCGTTTGCGCTTCGCGTTCCCGCTGGACTGGGCACGTGTTAGCTGTAGGAAGTATGGTTACGAAAGTGACTTCGGTTCGCCAGTTCAGGCTCAACTCCTCGCTTTACGTTAGCGGACTTACAGGTTGGGCCGGGGCTCCACGCTCTTTCTTTCTGCGTGGGACGATGCCGGGGAATGTGTCGAGGCGGCGAACAACAACAAGACAACTAACTACATTTGCTTTTTCCCTCCATGAGATGAGCCAGTGCATTGGACCGATGGATAATAGAACTGAGCTGGCCAAACGCTTGGGCGCTCTACATACGATGTAGAAAAAAATCAGATACATATCGATTTCTTTCTGATGGATCCAGAATAGATAGATATCTTGTATCATCAATAGATAGAAAGAGGTCAACCCTTATTATTGATAGAAAACCTTTCGATCTATCAGAACAGAGCAGGCCATCTATCAATCGATTTGAATCATCTCGCTTTTCGTTCATTTCAGCCACGCCATAATAGCCGCCACAATAAGAAAGAAGCAAGCGAAACAGCTAGAAGCGCTCGCTTCACCGCGCCCAACAATTCTTATTCACGGGAAAGCCAACCGAAAGATTCGATTCGGACTTCGTAGAGCCGGTGCTGCTGCTGTCTGCGTAGGGCCGTCCCCCACTCCCGTCCCGGGGCGCTAAGGGGTTTTGTTTTAGGAACAGACGGCGGTGTTTTGCTGACGCCTCGAATCGACGCTTTTGTTGCGACATGCTAAGTTTTCTCCCCTATTGCTAGTAGGTTGATGGGTCGCACGCCCGGCACACATGTTTTGGCCTTGCTTGTGTGTCCATAACTCAAAATAGGTGACCTAACGGCCGCCGCCCGACTAAACATACCAATAGTCACCAAATTCATATGGGCTACTGAGGAGTAGGCAATGATCTTCTTAAGATCGATCTGTCTTAAAGTGGTCAAGGAAGTATATATTATAGCAATCGCGCTTAGAGTATAAATGGAAGGAGTGAAACAAAGTGTCGCTTCGGGAAACATGGGTATTGAAAATCTTAAAAACCCGTAGGTTCCCAATTTTAAAAGAATTTCCAGCCAAGATGACGGATCCAGCCGTAGGTGCCTCTACATGGGCTTCGGGTAACCAAATATGAACTGGTACCATAGGCACTTTGACGGCAAAAGAGGCGAAAAAGCAATCCATAGAAGGATTTGGCGCCGCTCACTAAATTCAGTGGTTAATAAAATTTGTAAATCGGTGGTTCCTGTTTGGAGAAGAATCAACAGAATAGCTAATAGCATAAAAACAGATCCAAGTAAAGTATATAGGAAAAACTGAAATGCTGCCTTGATCTTTCTTTGTCTCGAACCCCATACCCCTATAATGATGGTAGAGTCAGGGGTGGCCCCAAAGCGGAATTGACCGGTGGTAGTTGGTCGAAGCTCCAGTGGGTAGCCACTCCCTTCTCAGGGAACCGTACGTGAGACTTCCGCATCATACGGCTCCGTCCCGAGCTTCCGTCGTCGGCCCTTGTCATTCGACCACTATGCTTGTCTTTTCCGCCTTGACTCTAGAATCTTTTGCTTCTCGGGTGGTGGCGAACAATGCTGCTTGCGTAGCGGGAGATGCCCGCCCGTCGTTTAGGCCTGCTTCCTGCCCGAAAGAAGGCTAGCCGGACTAGTGGTAGGGGACCCGACCGTAAAAAACCCTACCCTATTCTCGAACCCTCTGCCGAGCTCTACCCTGCCCGCATTTATTTGGAAGGGGGCCAAAGAAATGTCTCCACCTGCTGCCAACAGTCTTTCTTCGGAATTCTACTGAACGGGTCGATCCTCCCCTCCGTTTGTTTTAGCAACTTATCCTAAGGTCTCTTCGCCAAGAACTCTCCGGCAACGACAGAGGAACTAACCTGCCTGCAGTGGCGGGGCGGCTTTTTTTAAATAAGACCTGGACGATTATCCCTACCCTCGGTAGCTTACGAGTTTACGTCCATCCCTGGTCGGGTACAGTTTCCTTTATTTTTATCCCTTGTAGCCGTTACCCGAATTCGCGCAAGTGTGTCCACACCCCCCCTGACTTGACGAGGAATACATTCTCGCGAACAAACACACCCCCTACACACACCTAGGAGCACCCCTTCCTGCATATCCATAAAAGACCTGAGTAGGCGGGTCGAGGTCCTACGAGGTACCCACTACTCGGAGTACCCTCCCACCAAAAAAAGATGTGTGGTTCGGTGGTTCGACCAGAAATGCTATGCTTACGCACAAGACTACCCCTCTTCCCGAAAGCTTCGCGGGGACCTTTACTACTTTACGATGACGGGGGACCGCCCGTAGGGGGTTTACTGCACAAGGCCCCTGCAGAGGAAAAGCTTGATCCCAGCGAATAGAAGATGCTCAGCTCCGCACAACATAGGGATTGGCACGCTTTCGGAAAGAACATAGAATATTAGAGGATCCAGCATGCAGGACACGGCGATCATTAGAAATTCACGAATTAGAAATGCTGTAATATACTCTTTCCCAAAACTGCTCATACCAGACCAACCCACTGAAATGCAAATAGGGATCAGAAATGTGGTCAATATCACGAAGAATAATGAAAGACCGTCTATACCCATATACAAATGGATGTTTTCATAAGGAAGCCATCGAAGGCTTTCCACAAATTGAGATTTGGCCGTAGAAGGATCGAATTGTATCCGAGGAACAGGGGGATACAAAAAAGTAATAAGAGAAACGCACAGACCAATCAATCGTATCGGTCTTATTGAAGAATTTGGAATGAAAAGAGGAGTAATGCTTCCTAGCACGGACAGAGAATAGGACCACTTAGATCGAAATAGCATTCACAGAAATGTTCTAACATAGAGTAGAATTGAACATTGAAAAGATTAGTTGACAACAGTCAATCAAAAGATGGGGCGCCAAATTACTAAACAATAGGGGTCTTTCTGTGCAAGTCAGCTGAACACCGTAATTGATGAGTGAGTAGGTGGGTTAGGTGCACCCCTCGCCCAGTGGGAAGTCATGAGGCTAGCCCCCCCTGAATGAAGAAGTAGTGGGGCCCCCTGCCTGCCCACGTATGCGCCTTTATTTAGATTCTAACTAAATATTATACTGAACTTTATCCGGGAATCTTTCTAAAGAATCCATCTGGCAAAACGCAATTTGTCGATTTCAATCTAAGGTGCACCTTGCCTTTTTCAGGTAGCTTTGTTACGCCTATTCAGCTAGGTGGGGCATTGGTCATAGCCGAAGTCGAAGGGAAAAAATAAGGTAATGAGATGATGGTGCCATCAAGAAGTTTTCGACGAACGTAGTAGCGGCCAAAAATGAAACTCTTGCATGAAAGACCGGATTTGACGCAAGATGAATGGCGTTGGGGTTGTTCAAATGAAACCCGCGATCAGAAAGTCACCAACGGAGCCATACAATCTATCTAGTAGTGTGCCATGGCACGGTACTCCGCTTCGGCAGTGGAAGGAGCAACTGTCTATTGCTTTTATCTCATCCAAGATAGTGTCTCGTCTCCCCATAAAATAGATAAGCCTGTAGTTGAGCACCTATCTGAAGGCCCAATTGGCATCAGTAGTTGCACGCAACTCTAAAGAAGACGATGACGGAAAAAAGGATGGCTCGAGAAAAGGTACCTCGAATATATCTAAGAATCCGATAAACTGCTGCAAAGTGAACTGACCAGGGGGCAGCCATGAAAGGCTGACTTTCTTAGGAAAAGCCATCTGGGCAAGAGATCGTCAGATAAACCAAACTACCGACCTACTGTCTGTACTGCATCGGATCAGATAATGGTGAGCCATCAGTCGGATGGAGTTTAACGTAAAGCTCCAAGGGAGTGTCAACAGTCTTCTCATCATTGAGTTGAGCTCGAGTGATCAAGTCATGACGTTATTTGATCTGAGATACCAAATATCCACGAGGAGAATGTGCGACCTCCAAGCCAAGAAAAGGCTTAGGGCGCGTCAGCGCCTTCATAGCAAATAATTGATGAAGGCGACACTTGATCAGCGATATGGTAACGGAGTAATCACCAGTCAGTTTGATATCATCAACATACAACAACAGAATAGCACGTCCTCGAGGATAAACTGATACGAACATGGCCGAATCATGATCACTCCGAGCAAACCCTGCCTGGATAACATAACCACTGTGCTGAACTTCAAAAACCGACGCTATCGGGGCTTGTTGAGACCATAGATTGCTTTGCGTAAAGGACAGACAAGAGAAGAAGTCAGAAGGGCAGGTTCTCTTTCATCCGTCTTTTCTAGGTGCGCATCTCCATCTACTAAAAGTAGGGGTGGTTGCCATAGATAGATTGGGTCATTCGTAACCTGAGCAATAATCGATGCTACTACAGCAACAACGGAAATGACCGACCGATGCTACAGCAGAAACTACAGCTATACGTGGCGGCCCCACACGCAGCTTTGTTTAACAAGCATCACCCTTCCTTTCTTTTCAAATGCTTCCTCAGTCAATCAGTAGCTTATTTGATTCCTATTCTTATTAAACATCTGATATAGATGGTCGGAACAATGAAGCAGATTCTTCATCTGTAGGTTGCAATCCGTATGATTTCTTTTCTCGATCTCCTGCTTGTGTTTCACCTTGCACCTAAGCATCACGTTCCTAGGGACAGAGACATCTGCGCTCTAAGGCAATCATAGTACTACCAGCATGGTTACATCGTTCTGCGGGCAAGCTTCAACTTCAAAGTCACCTGATTTGGCACCAGCCAAAGGAGTAGGAACAGCAGCTGGGGAAGCACCATTACCATCCATGGGATGCTTTGTGAACAGCCCCCTCTGTTCAATACCGATACCTGTCAGATTCCATAGCTGATGAATCTCTTTGTTTTTCCACTCTTTCCCCGTCACGCAAGACGCTTTTCTGGCACAAACCTAGTAGTTATTTGTCCTGCGGATCTTGGGTGAACTGATGACACTGATGCTCCAAGACCAAGAGTTTTCACAGCCAAAGCTATTGAAGCTGCTCCCTCCCATGAATCACAGCTTTCTGGACGCACTGCTTGAACACCATGGAGCAAGATAGAGAAAAAACTCCTATGCCAGTTGATCGAGCTGAACCCACCCACCGCCAGGCAGGTGCATCAGCCTCTTCTTTCTAGTTTCCGACAGGGCTACCCGCACTAGCCTCTGACCTCTACTCCAAAACCTAAACTTCACAGATCCGAAGCCTAAACCTTCACTACTTCCATCACTTCACAGAGCAGGTCTTGTTTTCAAACTTGCTTTCGGGTTAAGTGCAGAAATTCAATTCAATATTCTTGTCATTGAGGATCTATTAGATGAGCTACATGGTGCACAACTGTTTTCCAAACTTGATTTGAGATCAGGTTATCATCAGATAAGAATGAGAAGAGAAGACATTCATAAATTTTAGGACATATTTTTGTCATTATGAATACTTAGTGATGCTATTTGGACTCACTAATGCACCTGCTACCTTCCAATCTTTAATGAATCATGTTTTTGCTCCGGAAATACATTTTGGTATTCTTTGATGATATTCTGATATATAGCAAGACCAAACAAGCTCATATCAAGCATCTAAAGTTACTCCTGGACATTCTAAGGTCATAAAAACTATATGCTAAGATTAGCAAATGCAGTTTTCCTGTCCCTCAAGTGGAGTATTTAGGGCATGTTATCTAAGGATAGGGTCTATCTACAGACCCCCACAAAATAGTTGCCATCAAAGAATGGCCAGCACCTAAGACTATCACTCAGTTGAGGAGTTTTCTTGGTATGGCTGCAGAAAAAGAAGATTTGTCAAGAATTATGGGATCAATTCTAGGCCACTTCATGACTGTCTAAAAAAAGATTCATTCCAGTGGTCAGATGCTCAAATTGAGGCCTTCACAACATCGAAGAATTGTCTGGTCACTGCTCCTATTATGGCTTTGCCTGATTTGACCCTACCATTTACTTTTTAAACAGATGCATCAGGTCAAGGTATTGGTTCTGTCCTCATGCAACAAGGCAGACCAATTGCTTATTTCAGTAAAACCCTTGGACCCAGAAATGCAGCTATGTCAACTTATGATAAGGAGAAGCTTTAGCTATTTTGGAATCCTTGAAGAGATGGCGCCACTACTTTCTTGGTTCCCAATTCTTTTTTTGATCAAAACTGATCAACAAAGCCTTAAATACATCACAGAACAAAAAGTCTCTGAGGGCATCCAGCACAAGCTTATGTGAAAATTGCTTGAATTCAATTACAAGATTGAATACAAAAAAATAAAACAAGGTTGCAGATGCTTTGAGCAGAAGAGATTCTCTTATGATGGCAGTCACTGCAGTTACTCCTGCTTGGGCTTCAACTGTAGAAACCAGCTACACTAATGATGATCACTGCAAATCTCTGCTTGAGAAGCTCACTATATCAGCCAATGCAGCACCCCCTTATACTCTTCATTCTGGCATTTTGAGATATAAAGGAAGAATATATGTGGGATCAGATGCTGTTCTTAAACACCAAATCATTGATTCACTTCACAACTCTCCCATAGGAGGCCATTCAGGCATTGTGGCTACTTATCAAAGGGTAAAAAAGCGATTTTATTGGCGCCAGGCCAGGAGATTGAAACTTTTCTACATGAGTGTGCAGTTTGCCAAAGAGTCAAGGGAGAGCATTGCCACTACCCTGGTCTCCTAGATCCACTGCCATTACCTACTTCTGCTTGGACTGACATCTCCCTGGATTTCTTTGAGGGTCTTCCCAAATCATTGGGCAAAGAAGTCATATTGTTGGTGGTGGACAGGTTCACTAAATATTCTCATTTCATTCCCCTTGCTCACCCTTATACAGTACAATCAGTCTCTCATGCTTTCATGGATAATGTTTTCAAGTGGAATGGATTGCCAAAGTCAATAGTCTCTGATAGAAACTGGATATTCACAAGTAACATGTGGCAAGCCTTCTTCAAAGCACAACAAGTGAAATTGAGGTTTAGCTCTGCCTATCACCCACAATCAGATGGCCAGACAGAACGTGTGAATCAGTGTGTGGAAAATTACTTGCGTTGCATGGTTTTTCAGCAACCAAGGAAGTGGGCTAGTTTGGATCAAGCAAATGCCACTTGGGAGGATGCCGACTTCATCAAAGGTCTCTTTCCGGAGTTCTATACAGCTCCTATTCGTGGTTGGTGCCCTAATTCCAACACTTGACAATGCTTTGGGGGAGGTATTGTCATATCTGAAGATTACTGTACCTAACTCTCGATTGAATTCAGAGTGCTGCCTTTACTTCATCTGCCGTGAACGGAGCCAAGAGGCTTGCGTTCATTTCTTCAGTTACTCGCCTGTTTACTTTCCCCAGTAGCCCAGGGTCGGGAGCTAGGACTTCTGAGGTGAACAGTCCCTCAAAGTAACCCTGTATAAGAGATGCTAACTGGTCATTACCTTCGATCCTGTTGCCGTTTGAGTCATTCAGAAACTTTATTATGTTCTTCTTTTTTCTCCGTTGCAAAATGATGTGATGAAAGAAGCTCGTATTTCGGTCTCCATGGCGGAGCCAATTAGCCCTTCTCTTTGCAGCCATTAATCCGAGTGCAAACTCTCTCAATTAAGTGTTGGAAGCAGTCGCTCCTATCCACTCCTACCAGGGAGGGGAGCCCCAAGTATTTGTCAGTGAGCGATTCGGTGACAATATTCAGCAGGTTGCATACCTCTTGTCTGTCCCCCCTATCTGTCTAAGGGTCCTTGGTAAAAGTCTCTTCATTGATGGCAGTACGTGGGTATCCATCTTATCTACGGTCTGCGGGTCATCCACATGACCAAAACAAAGGGTACGAAAGCAGTGAAACCGATATATCCGTTGAAGGCGATCCCACCGGTCCTATTTATTAAGTTGCAATGGCGAGTATCTTTGGACCCCAAAGAGTTGTATAAGTTGGAAAATGGAGATTTGCCTGTGGCATTGGCCGTTGGGCAGCTAGCTATTGCATTTGAAGGCTCCACAGAAAGAACCCACAGGTACTATTACGACAGGTGGCTTCGAATCCAGTTTGTTAGTCGTTTGCATCTCGGTTAACAAAAATAAGCTTGAATCCCTCCATTCGTAGATCAATCAGCTAAAGTTGTTAAAACAATGCCCTGGTAAAAAGGTAGCAGAAGGTCGTTCTTTCTTACTCGAAGTTGCACTCAGGTGCTGCCGTTTTAGAGCTAGGCGATATTCTCTGTGTAAACCAGTATCGTATCTGTTCGATATGGACCATTCTATAAGTATAGTCATTTCAGTCTTCCTCAAAGGATCTCCGATCTATTGTGCAACCTTCCCTTCGAAACCCACCCCACACGAATACTTCTACCCCTTATCACAGCTCCAATGCCCACAGGCATCTGTCTCTAGCACAAATCTTTTACTGAAATCAGGGAGAACCAACACAGGGGCCTCAATTAAAGCTTGCTTGAGAACATCAAAGGATTGCTTTGGCTTGTCCACACAAATGGTACTCCTTTCTTTAACAAGTTCGTGAGAGGTCTCCTAATTATGTATATACAGGATGAGTCACATCTTGACCGGAGCCATGCGGAGCACAAAAAGTGAAGAGAAAGGATTTGTTCACCACTTTAAGCCAAAAGATAGAAATGAAAGCTGTTCCCATAGAATGAGATTAGATCCTGCAAGTGAGCTGTTTATACCGAAGCTTACAAGAAGCAAAGTTGAAACGGGAGCTTTCCCACCATGGCATCCAACTCTTCTCTTCCGTAAGCAAAGGGGCTTTCAACGAGATAGGGAGCTGTACAATTTCACCCGTGGGTGGGGCTGGCTACGCTTGCTAGATTGGATCAAATATACGTGTCCTACGCTAGGCGGAATCGTTGTTTCACTCCTCCAAGCGTTCCTTGCCAATGGGTAAAGCCTTTATCTATCACTTCGGTCGGAGACATATTAATTACCTTTTTTATCCTGGGACCCTTGAAAGCTCGCTTCCCTTCCTGAACTGAGGGAAACCGGTGCCTGAGAGATCTGTTATCTGCAGTCTCTGAGCTTGATTGCACATCTTTTCCTGCTCATACATGTGTTTTTGCACGCTTGAGACCTCCTCTTTCGCTTGGCTATCCGAGGAAAGATGTCTTACGAGGTGGGTTGGACAACGTACGTAGTGAGCCTGCTGCTATCAGTGTGAAGATGAGCATCTATCTTTCTTTTCAGGATTTAGTGTGTGTGTGCTTGTTCTTAAGGGAACGTGCAAATCACCCAATCATATCAGGATGGATCCAATGGGTGTGATTTTTTCTGTATTGATCACTTACCCACGCTATAAGAAGAAGGGCGTCATGGAAGAGTTTGGGGTCCAAAGCCACACCTTCTTTCCCCCATAGGAACAGAGGTCAGGAGCTGCCGGCAGGGCGCTGCATTCAATTTGACTGATGGCTCAAGATAAGTACGAGACGTACTTGAGATAGATAATTTATGTATTTCGCTATTTCAAATACCTAAACTGCTGCTAACAAGAATAAGTACGGAGAGATTGGATCTCCCTAGCGTAGTCCCTGAGAAGGTTTGAATTGCTCAAGACGCTCCCCATTGAAAAGAACCGAGAAGGTAACTGAAGTCACTAACCTCATCACCATAGAAATCCCACCTTCGCTGAAAAAATGTGGGCTGGATAGCCGTCCGGGCCAGGGGCCTTTCAGGGTACATCTTAAAAAGGTCACACTTCAGAACCAGTAAAGGGCGCAGTCAATTGCTCATTCATTGCCTGAGATACTTTCCGAGGAACTGTCGACAGAATGAACATCCTCCATTCTTTCAGTACCTTCAGCAGTATAGAGATGTTTAAAGAACTCATTCGTCATCCCACTCATCTCCTCTGAAGGGACAACGAAGGATTGTCTGAAGTAGGACCTATTCGTAGCTCATTTCAAATGGGCCAAAGAAACTAGGGCCACAGAGACCCCCCTGTGTCATGAAAAGAGAAACTTTCGGTAGTCACAAAACCCTATTTTAAGAAATAAGTCATTAGATCCCGTATCAGCTATAGCAGTGAAGTTCTCATAAGCTTTCATCATGTCGAGCTTTAGTGCACATACCTGATCATCTCATGCCTCTTATATAGTTTCTAGTTTAGGAGTCCGAGCTGGAAGAACAAAAGGTGGAGCTCCGCCCTAGTGTTACCCTTTGCCTCGCTCTTTAGAGGCATGAGTGGTCACAACTCGACGTAGTCTAGCAGTTCTATTTGGCGCACGAATTGCGTATAGCAAAGTTGAAGAAGGCATTCTAGGAGCTAAAGGCGTCTCACTCGTCTCTCATTCGCTCGATGCTTAAGTACCGGTTTGCTTCTACGTCTACGGTTGAACTTGAAGGCCTCGGATTCCGAAACCTGTAGAGCTTGCACGGTGAAGAACAAGTACGTACTTCATACGAAGAAATGGTAGTCGGACTCCTCTGGTTTTCTCCACAGTAGGAGTAAGCATAATCCTAAAGCCGGCCCAACGGGCTATATTTCTTTAGAGTACTCAAAAAGTATGCTTTTGTCGGAGGGAGATTGCCGGGTCTATGTAGAATAGAGAAGCAGCAAAAGAAAATAAATTGAGTAGCCAAAGGCCTCGTGCACAGTATGGAAGGAAGAGGAAAAATGCACGGTACGCAATGTATGATGATGAACGTATGGAGTTAGTTCGGTGGGTTGGTTGGGGAGTAGGGCCGGGGGGAGAAACTTGTCCCTTCTTGATGGCGAGTATATGCTTCGATCGATTCTTGTGCTCCCTATGCGCGTGTTCTTGATCACCGAACAAGTTACAAAATAAGTTTATGCGCTCCTATCCTTGTTCTTGTGAGTCCTTTTGAAGCTACATTGGTGATGGTTGGTGGTAGATGCGGATTACCAGCGAGCTCTAGATGCTACTCTATATTAGGGATATTATTACTATGCTTTTTTGCTATGGTTAGTCATGATTACTGATCAGTTGAGCAGTTCTTTTGAATGTACCAATTTTATTTTTTCATTTATTTGTTTCCCCCCATTTGAAACAGGGCTCAAGTCGCTTCCTGAGATGCATTTCACACCTGACTCACCTCCCACGCCTAAAATGTCTCCAGGTAAACGTTTTCCTGCTTGTCTAGTAATTCGGTGAATCTGCGGCCACTAATGCCATTCAGAGACTCTTGGCCATTTCGGCTTTCGCACCATATGATCCCTGCTCATCTGCCCACAACAAAACGGAATTTTTTTATTTTCACTTGCGGTGTTCTCTCCATTTCTTGTTATATGCTGCTATAGGGCTATAGGAATACAGATTCAAACTTGATTGTATGATAAAACTGATTATTGATTCAATTCTTCTACTCGCAGCATCTGTTCTATTAACTTGTAACTGCCTACTAATTACAGTATCGAGTGTCCTGGTGATGCGGATGCTATATATATAGTCTTCTCAAACTCTGAGTGCACTGATCTGTTAAGTTGTAATTGTACCTTCTAGTTTTTTAATCTGAGCAATCGTTGATCATCTCATCCATTTGATTGTTTGAACACTACACTGGAATTAATATCTTTGCGGAATCGTTGATCATACTTCGTGTGTACTAATTGAAATCAGTTGTGCATGTCTGTGCTGCTGCCGCCCCAGGACAAGTGAAGTGCCCCCGTCGACTATGGAGGAGCTTTCGACGTCCAGGCCGCGCGATCGGTCGGGATCGGTGGCCTTCAGTTCCTGCCGGATTTCCCTTGTGACGTTAGTCCTCGCAGCAGCAGCTGCAGCCTTGATCACGTTGCTGTTCTGATACATGCTTGTCTGACCTCGCTCTTGAACTTGTGCATGTCTGCTTCGTCTTTCTTGATCGGTTCCTCGTGTTGCATAAAGTGAAGTGGTGTCATGTGACGCTGGGCATAATCTCTGAAAACTCCTGACTGGTTCGGTGTGGTTTTGTTTATTCAACACCAATTGCCTTAGCTTTCTTTTTCTGAAGGCGACAGAGAAGAGAGTAGCTAGATTTCTTTTTCTATTTTGATTTACAAATGGTCCGGTTTTATTTCAAAATGGTCCGTACTTTTCGATCTTTGGGCTTATTAAGCTTAAGAATCTTATTTAATAGGAGAAAATAGCCTCCTAAACATATGGCTAGCAACTGGTTCACCAGGAGTACGCAAGAAAGGCAAAAGCACTACGAATTATTGAATTAGGAATGGGAATGGGCTAGAACCCTGGGTTCTTCCTTATATAATTAATGGTCTTTTCATTCTAATACTCTATCCGAGAGTTCTCAGTATTTAGCAAAGTTGTTCCTATCTAACGGATAAAAACTGGATCAAATGACAAAGACATTGTTTGTGGAGAAAGAGGTGGCTTTTCCCGGATGAAATGAAACATTTGATTTGTGTAACAGGAGAAAGATTTCCCACTCCTTAGCCATAAAGATATGTTGCCATGAAAAAGGGAGGGGATTCAGTGGAACAGGATTGGCCGGGCGGTAGAGTCGTGGAAACACTTATTGATTCCTATTTTGGACCCTAGCTCCATGGAACAATATGCTACTGCGGAAACATGGAAGAATTGCAATCTTAGATCAAAACACTATGTGTGGAAAGCTTGATAAGGGTCAGTTACTTGTACAGTTGATTAGTATGAGCCACTCACATCGTTTTTTAAGGATAGGTGGGAGTAGGACCCTACAATAAAGAGCAGATAGCCCACATGAATCATGGGAATAACAATACGAGGCCTTTGACGAGTAAAGGAGAAATGCAAGATTTGGATCCGCGATTTCAACAAGTAGTTCGTGCTTCGTCGGCAGGGGAGACTATAGGCCATGAAAACCCACCCCTGGTATCTCCACCTGTGGATTGAGAGTCAAAAAGTGTGAATTTCGTATGTCCCGCTGGCACACGATTTCGATTACTTTTCTTGTTTCCCGTTTCGGAGATCCGATAATGGAATGCTAAATCGATATCTGGGGTCGAGCCAGGGTACTTATCCTCCCGTCTATAAATCAATGACCAATAAAAGACCAAAGCGGTGATAAATCAAGGGGCGGACAGGAGCAGCATCGTAGCTAGGAACAGGTGCTGCACCGTAGCTAGTAGGAAGAAGTACAGCATAGCTACATTCCCCATAGGGTTGGCGCCCCTCTTCTCCAATACAAATTGAATCATAGCAAGGGCTAAGCTATCTTAAAACCTACTATCAATTGATAATACATAAATGATCCGGGGCTAGTGTTGGGTAGCCGGGCCCACTAGAATTCAAGTGCTTCTTATCGATTCAATACGCCCTTAACGGATCCCCGTGCTTTATCTCCATTGGGTGGAGCAAGACCCTTGTCCTATCTTTTCTTTACAGAGCAATACAAATGATGGTTGCCCCTCGCTGCACTGACCAATGATATCTCAGAAGAGAGAAAGACTTCTATAACTTGCCAATGATATCTAGTGGGCACTACGAACTCCAGGCATACTGTACTTGACCACCCTACTTTGCTTTGTCCCTATTAGGCGAAATCAATACTTACTTTCAATTGGTAGAGAGGAAGAAGAGAACTGACACTAGTAATAGGTTGATGACTTCTCTTAACAGAACTGACACTAGTAATAGGTTGATGACTTCTCTGACTTAATAGCTGGCCGACTTCTCTTCATGGATCACCGTTCTATATAGTTAGGCGCAGCATCGCGTTTAACCACCTATCCCTATTCCCTCAATCGATACCGTCCAACTATCCTTTTATTGGGACAGCAGCATACTTCTTGTTAGGGACAATAGTTCCTATACTTAACTAACCTCTGTGCGCAATCACTATTTGACACATCATTCTTTCAGCTTTTCGTTCTTGACGACTCTGTTTGACGGAGCCTGACCTTGAACTAGCTTTTTGCAACACAAACCACTATCTTTACTTTCCTTTAGCAATAGTATCTAACTATCAATTCATAAGAGTCAAACGGGTGGGTCCATCCCATCTATCGACAGGTCCTGATACCGGATCTGGGAAACAAGCAATACTCGCCGCAATTCCTTAATGAAAAACAGACCTATCTTCTCTTGAAAGTCTGTCCTTTCCTCGCTTGTTATTGTGATATCAATGAAAGAAAGCTGGATACTGACTTCTTCCCAAGAGCTCTATCAGCCCTGAATTCCTTAGCCATACGACTCTTCCTTAGTTTCCTAATGCTGGTGGCCCTAGCTAGTGGTGAGACGGGGCATATACTATTCTCGGTCTTATAACGAAGAGGTTGCCTAGTTTGAACCAAACACTGTACTTGATCTCTCGTCCTATCACAAACAAGTCTCTTCCACCGAGTCCTAGTAGACTAGTCCAAGTAGTCCGGGACAATAGCGTCCCGTCTCTTCGCTGACCCCTGGCACACAATCACTATAAGACAAAGCAAGACAAACCTCTCTTATCCTTCTCGGCTAGAAGTTACAAGTTTCCTGTTCCGGTTTCGGCTTGAGGGAAGTGCCTGAAATTGATTCAATTCTTATCTCCGATTTCGAACTCCGGCTTGTTTCTTATGACCAAGAGCTATTTTATTGGTCAGAAGAATGGAAGGACAACGAGAAGATGGTTCGGTTGCTCCTGCTGGAATATTCCATTTATTTAATACTCCGACTCACGTAACCCCGAATGGCAATGTTGTTATTGCGGTTAGTCAGATCAATAAGACAACAAGGGAGTCAGAATATTCTGATAATAGCAAACAGGGCTTTGGAATCTATGGAAGGAGCCTTCAATGCTTCTCTAGTGTCAACCATTAGTCAATAACAGAATGAAATGCCACAATTAAGTTGAAAAAGAGAGTCATTAAAAAGAGGCATGCTTGAAAAAGAGTACAGATAATATGTTATGGATGTGGGGAGCCTCACCCAGTACTTTTCTTACTAAACTAAAAAACTCTACTCTCCTTTCACAGCCAACCCACTCATTGCTTTTTCGAGCTCGATAAAAAGGAAAGTTCACGTGCCAATCCTTACCATTGGTAACTGTAATTACCAAGCCTAATCTTTCACTGAATACCGAGTAAAGCAAGCAAGAAAGAGGGAAGGAGCAGCTGTTTTCGAGCTAGGATCGATCCCTTTTTCATCCACTTCTCGCTATTTGTAATTCTACTTGAATTAGTTCTTCCTAAGTTTAGTGAGGTGAGTACTGCATCCATAACTAGAGGACTTGCTTTTCTGCTTGGCTCCCAGGGGAAGTTGGATTGGATAAGAGGAATTGAAGCGCAAGGAAGGCAATCGGTATTCAAACGACTATTCAGAGTTCCCAACTCTGGGTAAAGGAAATCTGTACTTGACGACTGAACCAAATCCTTTGCCTTTATTTATTCTATTATTTTGATATAGATCAGCTGAAAACAAAACAAAAATACTACTACGTTGGGACAATGACCCACCTTTCTCTACTCAACCTGTCATCTTCTCTCCTCGCTCCCTGGGACAAATAAGACTATTTATTAAGTGATAAACAAGAGAAACTAGTGATATTATCTAAGCTTCTGGCCATGTCTGATTGGCATTCAAGTCTGCCTTCCATTGCTTGAAAAGGCCTAGCACCGTAAGTAGCAATTGGCTATGTCCAAACTCAAACGTCGTATTTTATCTAAGCACAGGAGTCGTAATAAGGAAAGAAGACATAAGAATGGGAAGTATCCGCTAGTTATAACGTAGTATAAAGAGAGCTATTTCATGGATCTTGGTCACAATAAAAAGAATCCAATAATGATCTATCAACTAAATGAGTTTATTATATAATCCCGTATCTTCAAGGTTGTTAAGATGATTTAGTAGATGTGTCGGTATCGTTTTCATCTGCCGTTGGGAGTGACTGCTTTGCTAATCTATCCTTTTATCCTTCTTTTCGGAGACAAGCACATATTACCGTAACCTAGTGATTAATATATCCTGTTGGTACTACTTCGTCGAGCAATCAATCCTTTTTCCATTCTTGTTCTGAGGTTGTCAGCTTCCTCCGATGGCACCACTTGTACTCTTTGTCGGAATCTGTAGACATAGTTTCTAGGCGTCTTTAAAAACTGATCGACATAGTTGTCACACACAAACCTGCGCAACGGCTTTGGAGTAAAAGAATCTCCTGCCCGGTCACACACATCATCTCGAGCGCGGAATCTACTACTCTAACAAGATACTCGGCTCGGGTAAATCATGCTTTCGTTATGCGAGGAAAGTGAAAGGAAAGAGGGAAAGGGAGACACTGGGCAATCCGGAATCGATGAAATCACTGTTTTTTCGCCTTGTAACATGTCCGGTTACATTCCAAAGATGAATCAGACCAGGAGATAGATAAGCGCTATGGCGGACACATGAAATAAGAATTTGAAAAGTAATGATCAACTTTATGGATCCATAGGTAGATTCACTTGTGAAGCTATGGGATGGGACAAGATTCAAAAGTACCAAAAGTAAGTTAAGTGGGACGCTGAGTTCATTGCTGCGATCGAGGGTCCAAAGCCAGCCAATTTGATGAACGCGTAGGAACGGGTTCCGAATGCTCACAATAATGTAGTTGGAAATGACAAAAGGCTCCTAAATTGATACCTAATAATAGCTTAGCAGCTCCTTCGTTTTACTAAAGAGCCAAGTTCGGACAAGCAACTCGGAAGGAGGAATGTGTCGAGATGCCTATGCCTAAGAGAGATAAGCGGAGGACGTATGATAGCCGAGAGGATGTCGGTAAACGACGGAGTTTAAGGAGTTGTTTTTGAATTCGGCATGGCATATTTCATTTTTTTAATGAGAACGTCGTCTCCTTGCTTACCCGCCTGGCCAATGGAAGGAATTAATTACCTTGGTCAGTCAGCGAAAGAAAGAATTGATCCAGTTCATCATCCCAATCCTTCCTATTAGTTTCATTAATTAATTCAGCCCCAGAGTGTTGGCAATCAAGGGCCAAGAAAGAATCCCAAGTCTATCCTATCTCGCCACGGTCGAAAGCACAATCCCTTTCTCTTCCTATACCGAAATCGTCGTTTCATTCCTCCGCAACTTCTATCGCGGACATGATCCAATCTACCTTGCAAGACAGATTAAGATATAACTTAAGGCTTTCCCAAGCTGGCGCATAACCTCTGGTAGAGGCATTCACCCAGAGACAGAGAAGTGGGAAACCGCGGATGAAAAGAATACCGAGGTCTTTGATAGCAAACTTCTACGCGAGCTTTCTAACTAAAAGGAATCTCTTATTCATATGGCATAAAATGGAAAAACTTGATGGAGATTTCTTCTCAATTTCCATGGTACAGTCCCTTTGCATGCTAAAGTTCCATTACTTACTACCTGAATTTGCTATATACGAAATTATGACATCTACGGTACTTGTCGTCTACTTCTGGTGGAAGCAATTCCAAAGGTGAAGATAATACTGAGCTAAATAGTAATGAGGGGAATGCAAAATCTAGCAAAGGTAAGAAGGGTCAAGGAAGAATAGCAGTGACTTATAAAAGGAAAGCACCGAATAAAAGGAAGGAGATCCGTCTTGATTTTTTGCATGTGGTCAATGCGTTTGCTGATTGATAACTGTCTAATCTTAAGATGGTTTTGTGGCACGTTACAAACATACATATACAGTCGAAATATAGTTGTGTTGAGTTAGGTTGAAGAATTTTTACCAGATTTTTAAAATGAGATATAGTGCTTTCTTTGTTCGGTAGGAGATTTTGCACTTTCGTATTCTAGTTCCTCATTTGAGCGTTCTTTTGCTCTGTTGGTGGGGCATATACTCATAAATAGTTTTCGTTTTTTCTTTAAATAATAGTAAAAGTATGCATTCAAGTAGTAGCTTTTTCTAAATAGTCGAGTAGGGCTGGCAAGAAGGACTAGGAAGATACGGGCTAGTTTGTTTTTTTAGGGGAAGGCTTTATGCAAGATATGCACGTGAGTAGGTCAGTATATGCGTATTTGCCAATAGAGGAAAACACGTAGTAAGTAGGCTTGCTTTTTCGTAGGGATAGGTAGCTTGACAAGGGATGCCTGGGATAGCACATAGGAAAAGTATAGAAGGAAAGGCGGCGGGAAAGTAGCCATGGTCAAGGTAAACAAGTACTAGGTCTTTTCTTTCCGAAGCAAGTCAAGGACAACTAGGTCAGTCTGGGGGGGGGGGCAATCCTCTAGATCGATACTTCTCTTCCACAGACTAAACCAATTAATAAACAATTTACAGAGTATTCTTGCATTCCTATCTGGTCTGCATCTCTCCTATCGAAACTATAATATAACCTTAATGGAAGGGCCCTGGTTCTGCCTTGCCAAACCGTCAAATCCAGAAATTGTAGATGAATTCATCGGGCTTAACGTGTGATTTCATTATAAGTGAACAGGCGTCGTCGTCCAGCCGTGTCGAGTTGGGATTAGAGGAGAGAGCTCGAATGGATAGGTCCAGTGAGGCGGGTGTGGAGCACGAAGGATTAAGAAGGTCCTCTTTATTTCCGGAATCAACAAGAAAGACTTAGCAGCCCAAATAAAGTAACCCTTTACCCCTCCCGAGTCTATCGTATCCATAGTTTCAGTGGGTATCGAACTGCAAAGCGAGGAAGCTATTTCAATTGAACGGGCTTACTTTCTTACTTGGTTCTTTTGTAGAACAACCTTGGTATGAAGCTAGACGATTCAAACTATATAAGCATAAGCAATTCAAACTAGACATTTCGACCTTCATTCCACCCAAGAAATAATAAGCAAAGAGCTCGTAAGTCGGGCATAGAGAAAGTGACTCCTGAGATTGAGGGGGATAGGATACTATCTCCTAGCGCATATATGAAACGATAGCTGGTTTTCTACCGGGGGGGCTTTCGATTGTAATTTTTACAATTAGTAGTTCTTGCTTTCATAAACTCATAGTTAGTGTAGTTTGGTGTAGTCTTTTTTTCCGGGACGAACTGGATTCGAACCAGATAAGAGCCGTGCGTTCCCTTCTTTCCAAGCGTCCCTTTGGTTTCGCAGTTCCTGAAGAGAGGCAACCTCTATCTCTTTCTCTACATCTGCGGGCCGGTAGGCCGGCCAACTAACTCTTCAAATGAAGCCCTTTATCTTTCTAACGAAAAAGAGAATGATGATGATGGCTACCATTCATTCCTCTAAAATGTTTTAGTCCTGTTTTTGGTAGCATACCGATCCTTCCAAGTTTCCAGAATAGCATTTATCTGTCTGGAGTCCTGCGACTCCAAACGAAGTTCTAGTTCTATCAAATCCTCCAACCAATTGATATTCTTTGCATTACTATGCATGATTTGCTCTATTCGATCTTGATAGCCTGGCAGATTCCCAGGATCCGAAAGGACACCATCGGGAAAAGGCTTTTGCGATCCTAAATAAAATAGTAATGCCCCATTCAAACTGGTATTTAATTGGAGCATACCCAGAACGGTGTCCTTAGCATTACTGTCGGGATCGTCAGCTGTTGGCGGAGCTGGATATTTTTCTCGGATTTCAGCTAGGGTTCTAGCCATACTTCTTCGGAAGAGCGCGCCCTCAAGTTTTTGGTGGAATGGATTTGCTTCGGCCGGAGTAGAGTGGAAATCTACTGACGGACGAGGCTGTTGCTCTACGCGCGGCTGTTCCTGCTCGAGCTGCTCATGCTCGGGCGGCTGTTCGTTAAGGTCAAAGTCATTTCTATTCATGAATGAGACCAGGACCCCTGCGTTGGAGGTTTCCTCCTCCGAACGCGAAGGAGTTTCAAGCCCCCCTGTGCCCACGGTTGCACATCGCTCCTGCCCCCAGAGGGCCGGTACCATTTCTTCAATCAACGTGGCACCATATATCAAAACATATTGTAAAAGTGACAGAATCACTTCAAGTAGTGCTTGCCTAACCTGATTTGTCACGATCAAGGAGGGATCTACTACTAAAGCAGCTATCACAATGATAACTATGAAAAGTCCCCCCCATTGATAAAAACCAGAATCTGATGATAGATCAAGTCTTACCAAAATTGGATTTCCTTTTCGTGCCATATGTCGCTTAGACTTTACTTTTTCCCCCCTCTGCCCTTTCAAAAGTGGTTACTCCCGATCTGAAGCACCCCTTTTCCATTCATAGAGAGATCCAATCGTCAAAATCAATAAAAAGGCCATCATCGACCAAGAGAACGAGATATTGACTTTTTTTACATCTGTAACTACATTCTCACATTTCTTTTTTGATCTCATGACTTTTTATGCGACCGGAAAACGAATGAGATCAGAAAGGCCATCATTGGGGCAAACAATGCAATAGCTTCGGTGAGAGCAAAGCCCAAAATGGCATAACCAAATGATTGTTTAGCCAATGATGGATTTCGCGCCACGGAATGAATCAAAGAACTGAGGACGTTTCCAACACCGACAGCAGCTCCGGCTAAAGCAATTGTAGCAGCTCCGGCACCTATTGATTTACCACCTTCTAACATCTCGAGTCGAGAAAACAACTTTTCTTGTCACGTTTTTCCTTCGCTGTTCTTTCTTGGATTTCTTGTTGATGATTCGAAGTACTTGGGCCTGCACCTCCATAATTTTCAAATATTGGGTTATGCGGACCACTAATTTGATACATATTATCACAATTTGCAAGGCTTGTCACATATTAAAGAAAATGAGCTGTGGATTGAAAATCATCAGGTATAGGTAATCATCAGGTATAGGTATAGGTAGGGGGTCCGTCAACCCTTGTGGGGCTGGGTGGGGTATCCTGAACTACTGGAGCAGCTCCCCCTTGTGGCTGGGGTAGATTCTCAGCAGCTTGGTTTTCGCATGGCACGAAAATCTATCTTTAATAATTATGTGCAAAAAGTCCAAAATAGCCTATTGGTTTACGCATTCCCTTGTTGGATCGGAACTATGTTCCCGCGGAGATAATAGAATCCAAAATCTTCCCCGCCACCACGCTTATGCAGCCGCCTTTATGACTGTCAATTCAGACAAGAAACTATCAAAGATTTATATTAATCATTATAGTTCCCACGAATACATAAATACACACCCATCATTTTATGATCGAAGTGATTGTGTACTCCAAGCATTCATAAATGGAATACTTTCTGTTGTAAGCAAACAAAGAAAGTCACTAATTATTTACTTTCATAACATGAGTCGATTCGATGGTATTCTGATGACCCAACATCTTAGTAAGTTTCACCCCGACTTGAAAGTGGATACTGTAATGCGAAATGGTATTATGTACGAGGTTGCTGTTTCTAGACGTGTTCAGGACGGTAGGAATAAATCACGTCTCCTTTTCAAAATGCGGTGTTCGTTGTTGATTCTCCCTGATTCGTTAGCAAACTTAGCTAAACAATTGTGTTAGGAATAAGAAAGCGATGTCGGCGGAAGAAATACGAAGAAACCTATCACACTTTTGTAGTATAGACACGGTGCACCTGATTTTAGAGGCATCGGAATGGGTTTATCTTGGAAGATCTTGACTTCTCCGTGCCTTCTGCCTCCGACACATCATATCTCCTATGCCGACCTCGTACTTTTGATCACTTCTTCCTTACGAATTGTATCTATTACGAATTGTGTCTATTTAAGCTTTTTCTCGATTGATATTCATTTTGTCATCTATCTCATGAAATTTCCCTTCTATTAAGCGATAAAGAGCAATTGACGAAGTCAGCAGGAAGTCTGTCAGATGACGGTATGGATCAAAGGAATCCTCCTATCTTCGACTGAACACCCTTTTACTGGGATTTCGCATTCCTATTCCGATTGGCAGAAGCCTTTCTTTCTGTTTGTGCCGCCCTATGGCGATTTCTTACTCAACGTTTGCACTTTCTTACCAACTCTTGTACAAGTTAGGTTCAGCGTTGTTCTGACGATTAAGATTTCTCTGTTTGATGGTTTTTACCTTCAACAACCTTTGTTGCATCACTTCTCGATAGCTTTAGTGCTCGGAGAGTAAGCATAGCATATTGTCAGCTAGTTATTTATTGATAGCAAACAGCTAGTAGGTCAAGCCGGAGCCTTCACTCACTCAGCTTGGGTCAGCACCGTATCTCTAATTGGCGGAGACGAACTCCAATCCACCCACTTCATTTGTTTCCCAAGGAGGGTCATCAGCGAGTCCGCTCTCCCCAAGGCAGTTAAAAGGCGTAGGTACGCATTCCCCTGCACCAATGTACCGAAGCACTTTACCTTTAATCACTAGATGGGCTCGAGCCAGGGTCCTATTTTCGTTCTCCATGACTTCAAAGCTGCTTCTCTTTATCAATTCTGGACAGTTCTATAAACATTGGTACCAGGGGTTCTATGACCAAAAATCTTATATATTTTTTCTCCTAGCGTTTATGTATTTATTATCGCTGTCTAAATGCGATGACTGTCGTCAGCAAGTATCCAGTGCCCATAGTCGAAGAACTCCTGGATGTCTGGTGCCTCATGGTTTTCTAAACCCGATCTCAGAGCTGGTTATCACCAGATTCGTATGGCAGCTGGCGATGAATTCAAAACAGCCTTCCAGAGTCTGGAAGGGCACTACGAGTACAAGGTCATGTCCTTCGGCCTCGCGGGAGCACCAGCCACCTTCTTGGGAGCCATGAACGCCACTCTCAAACAAACCCCTTCTGCGCAAATGCGCCCTGGTGTTATTTGACGACATTTTAGTCTACAGTGCCTCTCTTGAAGATCACACAATCCACTTGCAATCAGTGCTTGAGTTGTTAAGAAGGGATCAATGGCAAGTCAAATGCTCAAAGTGCTCTTTCGCTCAACGCTAGTTATCCTATTTGGGCCATACTATCAGCCAGCATGGGGTTGCCACTGAAACCCACAAAATTAAGAACATTGCCAACTGGTCTTCTCCGCAATCAGTCAAAGAAGTCCGCAGCTTCTTAGGTTTGGCTGGCTATTACAGGTGCTTCGTTTGCCATTTCGGCATCATTGCAAAGCCACTGACACATCTCCAGAAGAAACATGGGGAGATCCTGAGCTTTGAGGCAACTAAAGAAACAGGATGCTTTTTAGTTATATTTAAGAACATAAGAGGAAGACAAAGCAACCCTAGGATTTCTCTGCTCCCAGTGCTTAATACGAAAAGCTCGACATAAACCCAAGGACGGGCAACCGCTGCTAAACCAGGATCTCCATCTCTTTGAATAAAAGCCATCCTTTCCATCGACCAGCCTACGAGCATCTTCGGTACTATAATGAAGGACGTTGACACTATCCCATTCTACGTAGCAGGGGTAATTCCAGAAACATCATATCTAAAAATCATTGAGAGATAAGTTTCTATAGAAAGATAAGCGGGTGTACAAATGAACTTTCTTATGATACTATGATACTCAGATACCACTCATTGGATGGGACCGGTGGACCATTGATCGATAAAAAGTAGTAAATAAGCCCTTTTCTCGCAGGTACGAGAGATTGCACAACCTTGCCTTGAACGCTTGAAGTTCTAAATAAATCTGAAGAGGAAGGCCAATTGTATCATGTGAGCAATGGTACTCTCCTGGGCTATAGACTGTCACCTGCTTCAAGGTATCTTGCTTGTGAAAGCCGAACAAAGAAGAAAAGAACGAAATGGCGGTTCATCAGTAGTCAAAGGTGCAGACTTCATTCTTTGTTTCCTTCATCCTCTACCATTACGTTTTGCTTTTTAGGACTACCTAAAGGAAAGGAATAGAATGATCCATAGTCGTACCTACTTGAGGGCACCGAATGCATATAGCTTACGTCAACTTTATATATATATATATATATATATAATTATTGATTCCATTCACACCCTTTGGGAACAGAAAACGGAGAACTTGTTGCTTTCTACTGTTTTTGCTGTAGCTGAGGACAACTTAGATTGAAATGATTGACTTGATCTAGGTACGTGGTCCAAACGGATAGGTAGAATTACCTAGAGGGAGCCCTAGTTTCAGCATAAAAGGAAGAAGTCGGGTCCGCGCGGTTCGCCTTTTCGAATGCAGCAGTGTTTTTGGCTTTGGCAATACCAGCTAGCTAGCTAGCTACTTACTTGTGTGGGAGTCCTATAAAGAAAAGCCTGAGTTATAGACTGACTAAAGAAATCCACCTAAGCCGTAAGTTTTTGTTACAGCTGGCACACCTGCTTGCAAACTAGAAAATCTGATTCTAGTAGAAAGTGGACTAAGTCTTAAGAGAGATAAGCCGGTCTTTATACACTGGCCCTACTTCGAATTCAGTCAGTGGCCAGATGCATTGTAAGCAATTCCAGTCCCAGCTGCTGAGGTGGCGTAGTCAGCCCTATCTAAGTATTGAACAAAACCAACCATTTGTATAATATTATCCTATCTTGCATATTAATTAAGACCACTTATTAGATCAAGGTTGGCATACATAGCATAGGAAGGTGGAGATCTGAAGTAATCTATATGTCCCTCAGCCAGTCATCCATTTCTCTGGATATGAAGTTTACAACATCAAAAAAATGACCCTTTTCATAATGAAATCCATTACATGCCATCCAAAGAACTCTGATCTGGATTACCAGCTTTGGGGTGGAAGGACGGATCGATCGACCAAGCGACAACGATCCCTTTACGATGGTCAAGTGCGAAGGTCCCGATCGGATTGCCGATCTGCCAGTGTTGTTTGACTGATTTTTTTCATCTCAAAACCATTGATGCTGACCTATCACTGCTCAAGTGATTTTCCTGCATGGTTCTAGGAACCAAAAGAAGACTTTGGGTAGGTCAACGATAGATTCTATGTCTATAATGGAACGTAGGTTCTTTTTAGGAGGAAAGCTTAGAAGGATTCTTTTCAGAGCGTAAGAACCATCGAAGAGCATGGGATTGGTATTGCTGGCAGGGACTTTAAAGTGAGAGCTTGATCACTAAACCCCTGCTGCTTTCGATCATTCCTGCTAAAGCAGTTGGCAATGACTCATTGGAAACTTCTATTGGATCTGGGAGAAGAAGAAATCCAATCAATGGGTAGGTAGTCAATTTCTGGCGAAAGCACAAACCTTTTCTCTTACTTAAGGCGATAAAATCCATTCATTTCGATAATAATCTGTTTGAGATGTGTTTTACCGAGAAGGTATATGGTTTACGGTTCTAAGCCGTTGAGTTCGTGTTTTGGTAGTTGTTGTTTTGAAGGATGGCGGATCCAGAGTTGAAGGATAGCGAGGCATACCAACGCCATGCCAACAAGAGGAACCATCTGGACTTAAAACAGCCGACCTACCCCCTGCCACTTCTTCCTCTAAGTCAAGTTGATAGATTTCTATACGAGTTTTCAAGTGCCATCTCCAGTCTAAGCGGTTGAGTTCAGTGATTGTATCGAACAAAAGCCCCCTCCCGGGGCAGGTATGCGACTGTCTCTCTTCCAAAGTGTGATCATCTTCTCCAGTCTCCCGTTTCCACCTATTTTAAATGGTCAGCCTGTGCGGCATCAGTTGAATTTGAATTCTAAAATAAAGTAGACTTCGGTGAAGGAACCTATTCTTTGGTATCTGCTTCGGACATCTCATCTGGTTTCGACCTTCTTTGTGAGCAGCTCCTAACTCGCTCGACGGGGTATGATCGCTACTGTTGATAGGTCGATCGGAAAAGAATAAGTTCCAGGACTGAACAGAAAGAAAGTACTCTAACACTTTCTTCGCCATTCTTTTCTATGAGGAGCTCTATTTTGCTAATAAAAATGTAATGCTACCTCCCTACGGCGATTCATAACTAGAAGAACTCGTTGGCACAACCGGACCTTATTAAAGGCCTCGGCCGTCTGATCGACTGAAAGATCTTATCTTGGAGTTCTAGTATGGGTTGTCGGCCCTTTCTCCTCCTCAGTAGGTGCAAACCCTGGTTCTGTAAATGATTATAACTGCCCTGGAGCTAGATAAGCAAACCTTCTTCTGTTTGAGTATGATGGATGTTACACCCACTGCCAGATACATGCAAATGCTTTCCAGCTAAGCTAGGAGTCAGAACGAACTCATGAAGCTATCCTTCTTCTTGGATCTCAAGATTCAAATGGAATTTTATCACCCCGGATTTTGGCTTTAATTTCCACTTTATACTTGAGTTAAGCAAGGCACCAGCATGGGAGAGAAGATAGCCCCTCGGGATCGCTTACTAGCCGGCCTGCTTGATTTATTTATGAGGTATCCAGATGGCACTGCACCGGCGAGGGAAAGGGAAGCTGATGAGAGGTAAGGGAAAAGTCCATTTAATGAATAGGTTCACTACAGACTGTACTATCTCTAGACCCCCTCTCTATACTCCCTCATAATATATGGATCCCCCGGATAATATTGATCCTCCAACAGCTGACATATCTTATCTAAACTCCCGAAAACCTGGGCATGGCTTTTTCGAACTTAGTTGATTTCGCAAGAAGCAACTTGAAAAGCACAAAGACTACATCTAAACAAACCTTACGTCTTCGTTTGGCTCATTCTTGCTTATCTCACCCTATTTCCTTACTTTAGCTTAGAAGTAGGCATATGGGAAGTTACACAAAGATGACTTATCGGTTGGCCTAAGCTTACTCGATTCCATTCTTTCCAATATCATATACGCCTAGTGAAATGCATCTATCTCCTCTCCTCCCCTTCTTTCTTTTTATCCATTTTATATACCTAGTCGAAGACTACTTCAGATTATAGGGCGGGCTTTTCTACCCATTGACCGGGACCGATCACTGTGTTTGACCGCTCTTGGTATTCAGACCTTGGACTTTTTCTCTAGGAGCTGATCCATTCTTTAAGAGCTCTATACATAAAGAGAAGGCGTATTCACTTAAAGGACTGTGAAATCTACCCTATGCCCCGAAAAGTCTAGGCACCTAAATAAAGTAAAGATGGGATCCCTGACCAATAGATTAAGCTATCCAATGAGTTAGGAACCTTTTTTCTTCCCCCTTCTCTTCTCCGCTTTGCTCTGTTACTCCTTTTGCAGATGGTTGGTCACCACTCTTAGGCTTTTTTGTTCTCTGCTTGTGGTGGGTCTCCAATCTTGATCCGGTGCTGACTTAATAGGGAAACCTACCCAGAAAATGCCCCCTTTTCCGGTCCGGTTAACAAAGCCTGTAAACCAAGAGCGGAACGAAGAGCTAAAACGTCACCTTTACCCTTATCCTATTTCTTTCTTACATGTAAACCAGACCGCGTCATTCCTTTTTTCTTTCTTTGGTAAGGAAGGGACGGCTATTCCCACAGGTTGATCTTGATAAAATGTGCAGCGGTAAGCAACTAATAATCTCAATGCAGGACTGCCGTTCCCATAGGTTCCTCCTCCAAAACCTTCTTAGGCGAAAAAGACTGGAAGGGCTTATTCCCACTGCTGATTACTGAGAACCTTCTACCGGGAAAGATTTCCTTCTATGCCTAGTGGTTTTTGAATTGGAAATGGGAAAGGCAGAGAGAATTTACTCAAATTCCACTATGTTATGTATACAATGATCGGGTTGCCTCTGGTATGATCGGGGTGCTTTATCTAAACTAGGCAGGATAACTTGGCTAACTTTCCTACTCTGATAGCATCTCTGAACGGCAGGTACCCTCAACCGCCGTAACGAAGGAATGAATCTATTAAGTGGGAAAGAGCCCTCGTGGCAGCTATATCCGCGAGGATTCCAAGTGTTCTAATTCATCTCGTTACAGACCCACATCAAACATGCAACTGCTTGTCGCATACTCCTGCTACTCCGACCTACGCTTCTCACATCGCATCCTTGGTCCTTAAACGACGGTATATTCTTTTTTCCGGGTTCTATGAGCGTAAATGGAGACACTTTCCCCTTCTTCGACATATGAATATGCCTCACCTCGAAGATAAAGAAATCCTGAGTAAGGAGAGAGATTCTCCACACGAATGAACGACCCGTCAGGTTCGAACTGACTTAGGTTGGACCAGGACCCACCTATCTCCACCAAGAAGGAATCGCTTTGGTTACGCAGTTCAGTTGGCGATAAAAGCCAACCTAATCTATGGGCCGGTAGGCCAGCCAACTAACTCTTCAAATGAAGAACTTATTTCCCCACACCTATCTCTATGAAACTTCCTTCATTGTTAGGAGAGGTTTTTTTTAGCTTTTTGTCTCTTTTACCGCAGGAAGTTCTCCAAAAGTATGAAAGGCCGGAGGGCTTTGTACCAACCATTCTAGTGTGGTTGGATTCTGTTCAACAGCCCAAGGACTTTCTGCATTCAGTTCTAGCTATTTCCGCACCCCCTAATCGACCAGAACAACAAATAGGTTATCTTTTATGCTTATCGAAATATCGAGTGAGAATCTCCTTCATTCTTTGAGGATCCTCCATATTAAATTGAAGATCAATAAGGTCTCTAAGTGATTCGGGGTCCTTTCCCTCGCATCTCATGATTTGGTTTATCCTTTTTGATAAATCACGGTGGTAGGCATCTGGCCCCAGAGCTCTCATAGGGGCGCTTTGCTTAAAGTGTGTGAGCAACTTAGCACCGAAAAGCTCATTTTTATCAAAAAGTTCGATAACCGCCTTTCGAGTGTCATCGTCGGATGATGGATACTTCTGTCGTACCTCTTCATAGGTATTTTCCCTTTTGAGGGTTTCCAAATCACACAAGTTCACCCCAAAAGCTTGGTCCCGCCTTGCATCTGTTTCAGCTAGTGAAGAAGACTGGCTTTTGGAAGGTTTCCCTCCATCTGCCGGATCCCAGAGAGGGCCTGTGGTGGCCTCTTGTCCGACATGGCCGCTATTTTGTGATTTGGTGAGAAAAATGTATGCCGCCTTGGAGGTTCCCTCCTCCGAGCGGGCAGGACTTTCCAGCCCCCTGTGCCCACGGTCCCACATCGCTCCTGCCCCCAGAGGGCCGGTACCATTTCTTCAATCAGCGTGGCACCATATAGCAAAACATATTGTAAAAGTGACAGAATCACTTCAAGTAGTGCTTGCCTAACCTGATCTGTCACGATCAAGGAGGGATCTACTACTAAAGCAGCTATCACAATGATAGCTAAGAAAAGCCCCCCCCATTGATAAAAACCAGAATCTGATGATAGATCAAGTCTTACTGAAATTGGATTTCCTTTTCGTGCCATATGCCAATGTAATAGGAATTTACTTTCCCCCTTTCTGCCCTTTCCTCTATTTGTTCGATAGCCTCTTCGTTTTATTCTAATTCTAAACCCATTGTCGTCCACAGTTTCCTTGTCGACGCGAAGGGGCCAGCAGCCCCCAAACCAAAGTCTGAGATCAGAACTCATACCGCGGTTGTGGCTTGAAGGCCGCATGCAAGTTCTTCAATATTTAGAGAGTATGTGTTAGTACGAGATCGCGCTATCAACTTATGTCATCTTTCTCGATGATTAGGACAAAATTGTATCCCTTAGGAACCGTACATGCACCTTTGTTTGGATGCCGATCTAATATTGTTACAATATGAAATACTTGAAGGCCACACGCAATTGACTCACCTACATTTTATGCTCCCACCCTTTCTTTGAACCTTGTCAATGATCGAACAAACTTACAGATATGAACTGAGTGCCATTTGATGAGTAAGATCGAACAAGGGAGAGGGATATGGAAAGGATGAAGTAATGAAAGAGGAAGTCATTGCTAGTAGTAACGACTTGTCACGATCCATTGGTTCATATAGAATCCATGTCCTAGGTCTATCAAAAAACATTCTTTTCGCTAATCGTATATAATAAAATAGAGTGAAAGGGTCCACCCCGAAACCAAGGGGGTACTAACTAACAGCTGAGTCCTCTCCGAACCGCAGGAGATAGTTGCCCATCATACGGCTCACCAACTTCACTTGCCTCTAAGGGGGGCTCGCTCCGGGCAGGTTCGGATCACTTACTATACACGGCCCTACGAAGGGGTTAGGAGCGTTTTCAAGATGATTCTTTCTTTGTCGAGACAAAAAAGGAACCCATCTTTTCGATGCAAAATGTGAGTCTGTTTTGCCCACTTTATCCATCCCCCTCTATCAAAATGATCAAAAAGGCATTTCAAATGCTTCTTATTCCCGTGTTTGATCTTATCCATCTCTGCCCCGCTTCCATGTGGGCAGAGACCCCTGTAGAGAATGAAGAGGAGCCAAGGATCTTACTCTCAAGAGTGCTTCAATAGGCTCCACTCTCTCCCCTGAATAAGTCAGGCTCCGTTAGCCTGGGCTGAGATGGGGATAACGAGTCGACGATTGAAGCCCCCAATGTTCTGCCAGACACTGGACAGGGGTAAGCTCTGTAAATGTGTAGAGCCAAGTGTAGTAGTAGGCACTTCTAGGCCCCTTCCCGGCTACTGAATCACTCCAGTGCTTCGGGTACTACGGACCCTCTGCCATCCATTGCAGCAGAGCCGTTTCATGAGCGGGGGGGGGGGGGGGGGGGCTAAGCGCAGTTCTTTGAATCAAAGGTTTCATGAAATCGAAATCGATTCTTTTTTTGATATCTGGATAGATGGATGGATCTATCTTTCTATTCAGATATCTTTTGCAATCAGCCCCAAATCCTTGATTTGGCCAGGAAACAAAGCACTGCTTTGGGCCCAGGAAGCGAAGGGAATGAGCTCGGCTGCTTCTCCCCCACACTTCTTTATTTCTCCGTGCCCCTTCCGCATGCGCTTCGCGCGCCATTGGCGCTTTGCTCTCCTCTTATTTCTTCATTGGAGGGTTCGAATGGACTTCGCCGTTCTTTCCCAACGAAAATGGAAAGGGCTGTATCACATCGAGATGTCGATTCGTTTTCCGCCCCAAATGATATGGGGAATTAGTCACCTCTGTCCCTTCATCTTTTTGAAAGGAATCGAGGCCCGGCCCGGCTCGCGTTGTTCCAACAACCGACGGGGAGCACCTCAGTATATTATCGCGCGCAGTAACTGGGAGTCCTATTACACCTAAGGCCAACTTCCATTCACCGAACCCAGGTTCATCTCGTGTAGTGATTGTGGACTCGTACAAGGATATGGAGTTGACGGTTGATGTATCAGACTCGACCCTGTCTTTCGTAGCATGCATTCCCATCTGTGTTGCAACTGATTCGGTAAGCTACGTGTCCGGTGCACGGAAAACTGCCTTCGGTCTCCCAACCTTACTCATGGCAACCTTCCGGCCGCCCAACGACCTATAACGCTAGTCACTAGTCCCACTGGGGCTAGGAAGTAAGCCCCACAACCCAAAGCGGCGAAGAACAAATAGAATTTGCTACAAAATCCGGCTAACGGGGGTATTCCTGCGTATGAGAACATTGTAATGGAGAAGGTCATAGCCGAAATAGGATTCGTTTTGGCTAGAGCGCCCAAATCCGCTATATATTTGACACGGGTTTGCCGTAATGCTGGAACTATGGCAAATGCATCTATCGTCATTGATGCATAAATAAATATACCAATTAGTAGTGATTGAATTCCTTCTATGGTTCCACATGAGAAACCAGTACGAATATAACCTACATGTCCAATCGAACTATGAGCTAGAGGTCTTTTGACTTTCGTTTGGGCCATGGCGGCCAGTGCTCCTAAGATCATAGAAGCAATGCTGCAGAAAAAGAAGATTTGTTGTAATGTACCCCCATAGGAAGCAACAATAGAAACACGTGACATATTTGCAGAAATAGAGGTTTTAGGCGCAATAGAAAGGAATGCTGTCACCGGGGTGGGTGAACCCTCATAGATATCAGGTGCCCACATATATAGAGTCAAAAGAGAGATTGAGTCCGAGGGAGAGGGGGGTTTTCTTGGGGCTCGAGAGATTGAATAGATAGGGCCCCACAAGTTGTTAATTCGCCGCTGGGGAATTCACACAAAAGGGAAGGACTTATTCTCAACGAAAAAAGTGCTCTCTGAACCGAACGTGACAGTTGTTTTCCATCAGACGGCTGTTCACGTAACTCCACTCTCGGCTTGGATTATATATCCATTTGGTCCGCTCTCGGCCATTCCACACGCTGCCTAGCAGAGACGTGGTTATCTGAAGTGGATTCTCTCTTTTGTAGTAGATGCCGAACCTGCTGCTCAGTGGGCGGGCGCAGCAGCTACATGGACCCCTTTCTTTATGTTGTTGCCAGCGCTTTCCCGGGCCGAGCCGGAATTCTTTATTAGAACGTCGGCAAGCAAAGCCCGAAGGAAGGCTGCTATCCCCTCGGCCTTCTTCCTTTTCGATGAAAAACAAATCGACATCTCAATCTTCGAAAGCGTTTTCCTTACCCAGCTAATATCCCCCCCTTCGTCGAGCCTTTCCTTTAGTGGTAAGGGATATGCACCTTATCTGAACGTCGGCAGGCATTCCGGAATTCTCCTTTTTTGGCCCCGGGTGAACATAGGCTCAAACATGATTGGAGGGGTCCTAGCTACGCCATGCGTTCAATAAAAAAAAGCAAGCCTCTGGGAAGCTGCAGGGATTACAAAAAGAGGGTGCTTTCCTGTGTTGCACTGAAAAAAGGACAAAGGAGAAGACGCTCTTCGACTTTCTTTCTTCCTCCCGCGCCCGCCTAAGCCCGGCCCGCGTTAGAGGGGAAGATTAGTAAAGCGGAAAAAGACAGAGGGAGGGGGAGCTGCATCTTATTCTCTTCGCGAGAACTTCAGGATCGGAGAAGCATTCGGAAGGGGCGAGGCCTTCATTTCGTTGGCAGAAGCAGAAACGATCCAATCCATTCGGGGCTTCGGGGAACCCAAAAACGAACTCTGTTTACTTTTTTCATAGATAGATGATATATATAGGAATAATATATACATCCCTTTACTTTAGATGTCTATGTATCTATTTTGGAATCATCTCCCGATTCTCTTTTTTTTCTAATTCGCACTGCTCTTTCTCTCTAAATTGCATCAAAGAAAATAGAGAGAGAGAGAGAGCAGATGGATCCTATCCCCTATAACGAACACTCATCTTTATTCAATATCTATTCTTTGTTTCTTATATTCCGCTAATTGTTATATTGAATGTATCTTTATGCTTAATAGATAACTGGTGATGCTAGAGCTGTCAAGAAGGCATTGTTTGCAGTATCAACCATCATCTACAAATGCCCATGAAAAGAGACCATTTCTCTTGAAACTTCTGTCCCTCCAAGCATTGTACATCCTTCAGAGCTTCCTGTCTATCCTGCTAGTAACTTCTACTCAGTGTCAGATGCAGCTATACCTTATGGAATGGACATCCAAATCTAGCTATCTTAGCAAAGGAAGTGGCATTCAAATCTACAGGTTTTTCTTCTTTAGCCTTTTCGCCCAGCGTTGTCATTATTGACACGTTTTTGCGATCCCTGTTTTTGAGATCCTCAATGACTACCACCAGAAAGGGAATGTGACCACCATTCTTATTTGAGAAAAGTGTCTCCACTATAGCACTAACGATCCTAGACAGCAGAGAAAGCTTGATTGGAGCTAAGAACTATTTCTAAAGGATCCCTTCCACTCTTGTGTGGAAAGATCTTTCTTCGTTCAGTCCAGTCTGATTTAAAACGTGTTGTCTACTATTATAGGGGCTGTCGTTAGGGTCACTCCTTCTTATGCCGGGAGATGGCAGTTATCTATATTTAGAAATAATAAAGAATATGGGTGTGATTGTCATCACAATGGAGTGATCGAGTAATCAGCCCTGTAGGTTCCTCTCTATTTAGATAGACCCCATCAACATGGCCATTCCCTTCTCCTGGTAGCAAAAACCCATTAGAGGTTTGATTCTCAAAAGAAAACAGACCAGAAACTCGAAACTATTCCTACTCGCCAGGTGGCTTTATCAATTTGAGTTTAAAAATAGGAAAAAAAGGGTGTCAAAAGTAGAAGTATCATATCTTCTTAAGGAGCCCAACTCTAGCTAGAGAATAAGAGGATTAGGTTTTGGCAGGATGCGAGGTGCCAACTTATTAAGCACGAGAGTCGTAAGATCCCGGTTATAGAAGAAGAGTAGGCCAATCCCAATCTTAGGCTGCAACAAACAAGGAAATTCCTGTCATCAAATCAGCCTGATCCCCAAAAGGAAATCGCAATCCAAAATCCCTATATACGATATACGATAGATTCCGGGCATCTTGCTACATGACACTTGTCTCGCATTGCATTACTGACTGCTTCTTCTTCTGATTTCTTTGCTTTGATGATGCCCTTGTCCCAAAGAGAGTTCTTCAGCTGAAGAGTACTTTGGCACCCTAGAACACATCTCCCTCTGGATGAAGCCAACAGGTCTCAGACAAGAGAAGTATCTGTGGCTTCATCGAAAACTATCAGCCAAAATCCAAATAAAATGCATCATAGACCCAGCATCATCCTTCACTGGGAACTACAAAAGCAACATCCAACTTCAACCTGGCGGCCTCTGCACACAAAACCTCCGATATATCAGAAAAGATAACCTTTTTTTACAGTATGGGAATTTGGCCCAATAGTCCCTCCAATTTGAAGTGATCAAGCCACCACTGGTACCAGTAGGGAACAGGTACTACCACCTCCTCCAGCTCTAGCTGAGCTCTCCAGTTCTTCTCCATCAGTGAGTTGCAATGGGACCATCTCAACATCCTCTGGTAGAATCAGTGCAATCCAAGCCTTTTTGGGACATCATCCACCCGCAACTGCTTTCTCTCTTGCAGCTCTTTCATAGCAATGGCCTTTATGTTTGGAGGCTAACCCAGGCATCCATCACTCTCCTCCCAAATAAAAAAGATGCCAACACCGTCGAGGATTTCAGGCCAATCAGTATCATCTCGAGATTCATGAAAATCGTTTCAAAGAAGAGGAACAAACATTGTCTTTAACAACACTCATCCACTTATTGACATTGACACGTATCAATCGGCGTTTATCAAGGGTCGCTCACTCATAGAAACTTTCTTGGTTGTGACAGAACCACTTATCTTTTGCCACAAACATAAGATCCCTATGGTCCTACTCAAGGTAGACTATCGCAAGTCATTTAACCGAGAAAGAGAAGAATTGTGTCTTAAAGTAAAGACGAGGATGTGGAAATCCACACACACTTGTCTTTCAGGCCCAGCCCACCAGGGATTTCCAAATCGTTAGCGGCGGGTCTTTCTTCTTCTGGGCGAGCTGCGGAGCTACTTTTTCTTTCTTTCATTCCATCTGTCTCTGTATGCTTGGGTGAATGCCATAAGCGGATTTATATGCCCCGGTTCCCAGGGTTAGGGTATTCCCTATGTTGAGCCTACTCAGATCAGAACAAAACTTTTGGATTCTCTTTCGCCTATCGGCCGGTTTTAAACAACCTTCACATTTCCTGCTGAGATCCCAAGTCTCCAAGTGGGCCCTCTTGGCCACCTAAGACCTTGGCTTTTTAGAGAATCCCGCTCCTGTATCGTAGGACTTGTAGCTCGGCAGTCCA
>NC_053038.3:127505384-127627884 GCF_002575655.3 Aegilops tauschii subsp. strangulata | reverse complement strand
CCCAGGGTGGGTAGGAGCGGGTCGACTCCGTATCACCGCGGAACAACTGCAGCGTCCGGATCTGATCTATCTACTCGGCAATTCATCCGGTGACTTCACGGTCGCCAAAGAAGCCCCAAGGAGCATCAAGCATTTCTGATGAGATCCATGGAGCTATTCTGAGATAGCAAGCACTAGCTCCTAGTGCGACTTCATAAAAAGCAATCAAAGATAAGATCAAAGAAAATGAAACGCACGTGGTGGTCATTATAGCGGTTCCTTCAGATCCTAGAAAACGTCCGAAAAAACCGGCTACGGAACTACCGAGCAAAGGCAAAAAGACAATAAGTAGATACATAAGATCGAGTCTCTTCAAAAAAATCAGACAATGTTCAAGCGGCCTGTCATTGAGACAAAAACGTGTTAAGCATATAAGCACTTTCGACTTGATTTGCAGTGGTCAGTTATGCAAGACGGGAAGAGAGTTTCCTTCTTCAGAGTCCTTTTATCCCAATATTAAGGATAATGTGTGGGCCTTTACTGAAAGAAGATGGTTGATCCCCTTGCCGACTCATTCCATCCTCCCCCCGGTGGGTCGTCCTCTTATTCACTCTCGCGAGCAAAGAAGAAGAGAGACATCATTCAAGCCAGCAATGGACTGAGGTATGAGACGATAAAGGTAAAGAGAAGGGGCCGTCGTTGGTGCATAATAGATCTTTCCTATCTACGATCTTTCTCGGTGCATAAGCGAGGCTTCGCGGTCGAAGTACCACATAAGCAATAAAGCCAATAGACCTTGAATAGCCTGTACGAAATAACTTGTGAAGAGGATTTACTAGAGTCTAAAAATCTTGTACGCAAGTTGGCACAACGCTTTCAATCAATCTCGCTCATCTGGTCTGCCCGGTCAAATCAGCGATCATGCCCCCCTTATTCTAGCGGAGGAACAGCTTCATCAGATTCATTCCCTTGCTAATCCGCCTTCAAGCCTTGTTCCTTCTTCCGCTTCATCTATCGTAAAATTCTATATGCCGCAAATAGAAGTAGAAAGAAATCCTAGCAGTCATTGAGATTGAATCCAGAGGAAGAAGCAGCTCCCCGAAGGAATCCTTCTAACTACCACCTACCTACCTCCCGCTTTTGTTCGGACAAGGCGAGTTTCCTAAGATTCACCCACCGCGGATACACTAAGCGTTCTTCCCGTTGGTAAATCTGATTCTTGCAAATCAACATCAGACTTAGAAGCTTCATGGGGTCTGGTCTCGCCATTTGGCAATTTAAGCCAAACAAAATACAGTACAGAGGTTATAACCAATACACAAGCAGGCGTGAACTAGTCAGAAATTAGAATGGAGAAGTAGACACAAAAGAGGAGGTGTTGGGACAGTATCGATAGCCGCCTTTTCACTTATTGCTAGGAGTGATTGTGAGAGAATACATAACATAGGTGAAAGCCAAAAGGCATATATGACCCGCTAAGCCCAATGGAAGTGATTTGAAACTGACGTTTCTTTAGAATTTGATTAAGAATAAGAACATAGACCGGCTTCTAGAAAAAGAGACGTGCCCTCTTCTCTATCTGTAGATTCAGCAGCAACATGCTGGTTCCTTTTGTCATAATACGTAACGGCTGTGGGCAGAATGAATGAAAAAGCAGATGAAAGACACTATACATACCAATAGAATGAGAAATATAGAATAAAGCTAGGTGACGTCACGGCATTTGAGAACCAATTGCTTCTTTTGCTTTTCACCAACCTTCATGTACAATCTTATTTCGTATTGGAGTACAGCCTATCGTAGGCCCAGCAAAGGCAAGAAGGAAAGCAAGCATTAAGTGAAGAAGCAAGGTCCAAACAAAGTAGTGAAAGATTGACATTGAAAAGCTTCTCCATGTCTATATCTGTCCGATGGACCAAGTTCAAAGGAAACGGCTTCTCTACTGCATCAAAAAACCAATCCAAGCCTGAAAAGGAGAGTTGCGGTTAACGATTCCTATAAATTGAGAAAGAAGCATGTTATTCATGCCCAAGGATAACGTAGATGGAACCAGTTCTCTAACCTTCTTTTTGTAGCAGATACTGCATAAAGTTTACCTGCCTTGTAAGGCTTTTGTAGGATTAATCAAATTTTCTTTTTATCGTTCTATCTCAGAGTATCCATTCATTCGATCTTGCTATCCGCTCTCAATTGAATCCCTTCTCTGTTGTCGACAGGTGTGTCCGCATCAGGACCAGAATCACGGTCTAGTACCTCCGTACTCGAATACCTCCTACTTTATTAATTAGGAAGTGAAGTAGGGAAGTGTTTCCTATTCAAAGTACAGTGCCTTTGGTACATTGGTGCATTGGGGATTTCCAGGTAGCAAGTCGGTTGAGTGAGGGCTCCATCCATAACAGATATAGCTAGCGCACAGGATCTCCCTTCTGCGAACAAAAGGACAAAAGAGCCGGGTCGAGCGTTGATTCGCCATTGCTATCAGTCGGTCTACTCGTGCCTGCTGCTTACTTTCTCGATCGTTTATTATTCTCGAATAAAAGATGATAAGATGCATACCCCCTCCTCATTAACTATGTTACTTATTTCCTCACAGCCTCTTGATGCAAAAAACCTATTCTTTCATGGAAAAGACCTTTATAATTCAGTGTAGTTTTTCACTGACTATTCTAGTGTAGTTTGACTCAAGTATACATTTTCTGAAGTCTCAGATTGCATGCATTTCTTAAACAGTATTGCACACTACTAACTAAAAAACTAGTACTTTACTGACAGGAAGTTAATAAGTATATAATATGCAAACAATCCCTCGCTTGGTAGTTTCCTTTCTTTCCTACTACGCAATCAATCTCTTGCTTACTTAAAACTCTAGTTTTGTCGGACAACCTTGCTTCTTTCTTATAGCAAAGTGCTGAATCCATAAGCTTTCGTCGGAGCCTGCCACCAATCAGTCTAAATTAGTTACTTAATTCCTTAACTACCTAGCTTGCAGAGAATAAATTAGGCTTTGGCTGAGATACGTAAAGGAGGAATAGTCAACTATACTCCGAATGTGCTTTGAGCAGATAGATATGTAGGTTGCTAGGAAGGAGGTAAGCGCTTGTCTTTCTGATGTCAAGAAGTAAGAAGAGGTAAAACTCCTAAAAAACAACTTGATCTATGTTGAAAGTTTATGTCAGCAAGCAAAGAGATTGCCTAGGGCGAAAGAAAATAAAAAGATAATAAGAAAATAAGTGTTTCAAGCCTAAGCAAAAGATAGAATGTTGTATTGCCATAACCTATGTACTTAAGCGAACTAGCGAAGAAAGGCGAAGAATGGCTTTGTTCAAGCCCAAGTCAAAATCTATCTCTGATAAAGCATTCAATCTTTCATCTTTATATTCATTATCTGCAAGTTTCGAGTCCTTCTTTGACTTTCTCCTTCCGGCACTTTTTAGTCATAGTAAAGATGTGCTGTAAGGATCAAGAGTGTACCTTATTTGTTTTAAATTCTGCTTCGCTTTCATCAGCCTTATTATGCGTTTGCCTGAGGGCTGCCTTATATTCGATATACTCCCCTCCCTTTATTATTATTCTATTTAATGCAAGAGTAAGGATAGACGTCTTATTCTTCAGTGTTGAACTAGAATGACTGTAGACCCTCTTCTCTCTTTTAGTTAGCCTTACTTATTCCAATTCCTAATCTATACCATAAAGCAAAGCCCTTTTTGCGCAAGGTTCTCTCCTACGTATACAATTCTCACTGATGGGAGTAATATGCCAGTAACTATAGAAGACTTTATTATTATTCTAAATAGGCGGCAATAGGTCCATCGAGATAAAGTATGACTAATAAGTAGTAATATAGCTAGTTGCTATACATAGACTTGAAGTCAGGGCTTACTCATCCTAATCTTCTCTTTACTACTTAGTTAAGTTTAGTTAAGTTATAGGATCAGAACGAGATTTTCTTTGATTGCCGTTATAGGAAGTGAGCAAGCAAGCTAGACACGAAAACTCAAGATAGACGTGCTGCTCTTCTAGCTTTGGTTGGAAATAGAAAAGCAAGTTATAGGGCCCATGCGGCATTCCCTCAAATAGCAGTCTTTTTTATGTCTAAAGAAAAGTTGCCTATTAATAAGCAGTCTTCCCTCTTTCATAAGGCTCTAACTTGCGTAAGGAATCAAGGAGCTACAGGAGTATACCGCCGAGTACTTACTATCTTGGATAGCTTTTTGCCTTGCAAAGAGCATAGATTCAACTTCAATATATGTAGCTAACTCTCTATTGCTTTATTGCAATCCGCTCCGCGCCACTTACTCGGGACTATATAGTTCTGTCTTTAGACTTATACTCTTCCTTCTCTCGTTTACTCAGACAGATGAGACTTTCCTTCTGCTTGGCCGCCTACTGTTCTAGCTCTCCGATGTTCCTTGCCCGTAAACTACTACTGCACTTCACTTTCCTGTCTAAATGTAACCTACCTATGTCTACCACTTCCCTGGTCTCCTCCTTTTGTTTCTGGTACTCTTTTATTGCCGTTTGAAACTGCTAATTCCACCATTCGTCTCGTCATCCCTTAGTGTGTCGTTAATGTGTATATATGAAAACCTATGGGCTAAAGTAATGCCACCCAAGGAAGAGATTCCACTCCCAATGGTATCGAACAGGCTTCTATGTTGGACTGAACAGAACTTT
The DNA here is from genome assembly GCF_002575655.3 of Aegilops tauschii subsp. strangulata. Lineage (NCBI taxonomy): Eukaryota > Viridiplantae > Streptophyta > Magnoliopsida > Poales > Poaceae > Aegilops > Aegilops tauschii. Next base: position 127,623,231 of record NC_053038.3, on the reverse strand, counting down.
GAGGAAACTACCTAAGAAAATGAAAAATCAAAAAGAAAAAATGAAAAACTTTACGTTGCCGGTTTTAGCAAAACTTAGGGAGAAGACAGCGGAGGAAATTAGGTGAAGTACTCCAGATACAAAGTACGGAAAAGTATCTAGAACTTCTCCCCCTGGCCCTACTCCCCAACCTAGAGTAGCTAAGTGTGGAAGTAAAATAAACCCTTGTTCATACATGGACTTTTCTGGTACGAAATGGGCCACTTCAAATAGGTTCATTGCTCCGGCCCAGAAAACGATTAATCCGGCATGGGCTACGTGAGCTCCAAGTAGTTTACCGGAAAAATTGATAAGTCTGGCATTCCCAGCCCACCAAGTAAAGCCGGTGGTTTCTTGGTCACGACCAGCTAAAACGAAAGTTCCATTAAAGAGCGTTTCCACGTGGTAGAACCTACTAAGGGAATATAATATTTTCATGAGGCTGATCCTGAGCTGCCATCCACGCACGAATACCCTCGTTTAAAAGAATCTTTTTTGTGTAGAAAGTCTAAAATGCAGGATCTTTCGCTGCACGGATTTCCTGGGAAACGAAGTCATAGGCACGTAGGTTCAGAGCCAGGCCAACTATGCCAATAGCACTCATCCATAAACCGGTGACGGGTACAAATAGCATAAAGAAATGTAGCCAACGTTTATTAAAAAAAAGCAACACCAAAGATTTGGGACCAAAAGCGGTTAGCAGTGACCATTGAATAAGTTTCTTCAGCTTGAGTTGGGTTAAACGGAAGGCACTAAAAAGAAAGAAACAACCTTGACTTATTCCTATCTTCGGTAGACTGAACAAAAAAAATATCGATTCGAAACCACTGACTTAAAGTATTACGTTCAGCATGGGGAAGACATCAGCGAGGGAGAAGAAAGCCCTAGTAGTGAAGAAAATGGAGGGAGAAGAAAGAAAGCGATGTGACACGCGAATAGATCACATCCGCCAGCCAGCCATGCCATTAGATAGATCCGCTCTGAGTCTTCTGCAAGATGAGATCCGCTTGGTCTTGTGATAGGGGCTTGAGGAGGAAGAAGAGGGGATTTCTGAAAAAAAGAATGAATCTCCTTATTTATAGGGAACAGGACGTGTGACTTCCTCAAACGAAACGAATGTGGCTTTCGTGATAAGGCAAATCCTTCGTTCGGTACAATTAACATATTGAATCTACGCTCGCTCGGCTCGGTGCTGAATGAACTCCTTCATTGATTCCGGGCTGCTCGTAGGGGACTGTGAAAGCAAGCGTAGGAGATCAAAATGTGAGTCGAGTCCGATGGGTAAAAAGGGGAAGCAGGAAAGGGTTCTGATGTGAATTCTTCTGGTTTGTATATCTATCTCAGCCCTTGCTTGAAAACCTCAAAATTGACTTGCATCTTCCCTTATCACACTACACTTTATCTTCCTTATTCCATTTCACTGAGCTAAGCAACACTTTTTCACGTATTCACCCGAGATATTATAGAAATTGGTCATATTGATCTGTCGTCTTGTTCTCGATAGGAACTTGCTGCTGTCTTGGTTGGTTTGAGAGCAGGCACTGTCTATATATCCAAAACCGGAGGAGAGTTTGGGTTTGGATCACAGACGATCGGAGATTTTGGATTGAGATGGATGGTTGTGCTTGAAGTTACGAGTCGTGTAATGCTAAGTTGAATCGGCTGATCCGTTTCATCCTCTTTCGGCAAAGGAAGTTGGACTTTAGTTAACTAAAAAAAAGTACCAGCAGCCTGTCTGTGCCCTTTGAGTCTATAGCCGCCAAATCTAAAGATTCCTTAAGTTGTCGTACGGCTTCTTTTTCTTCTTTTGTCAATGATCGGTGACAATGAATGCTACAAATGTTCGCTTCCACTAATGTCGTATAAGAATTGTGAGGTGCCCATAGCTTCCCGGAAAGAAGAAGAGTCATTGTCGTTTCCTGACCGATATGAATGCACATATTTACCCTCGCCTCGGGAAATACCACCAGTAGAGTCTGCAGAAGGTGTCGTTCAGGAGAGATGCTGGGCTCTAGATATGCGAGTGAGATACCCGCCCTCAGTCATGACCTGGGTTGAAGAAGGAATCTATGTTCTTGGAAGCAAAGAAAGAACTCCGGTATTCCGACCTTATCTTAAGGAAGAGCTTGTTAAAGGCCTCCATTTCCTATAAATGATACGATGAGGAAGATTGGCATAAGGTTATCTTTATCGATTCAAAGAAATGAATAAGTATCAGCGAGGCGGGGAATACGGGCCCGGTAGAGATAGGGATGATCGGCAAGCGCTACGAGCGGGGCCGATGTTTCGTGTTGTGGGTGGCCATCGGATTGTTCAGCGTGCCCATGCGGATCCCTACCAATGTCCTAGACTACAAGTTCGACAAACTTCCGGCTTGGGTCTGGATACAAAGTTACCCGGGATGGGCTTGCCCTCTGGATCACGCTGGGTCCTTGCTTGTTCCAACGTCATGCTAGGAATGTATCATGTGCCCATGCAAACCAAAGGAAAGCAGATACAACTATTACAGATCCTAGTCCTATTTCCCATCAGAACATAGGGGAGTGGGCTTCCTTTGTAACAGCTCTGTTCTGGTCGTGGCTCACCTCACTGGACCAACGCTTCTGGTCGGAAGCTGGTCGATCGCCTGGTCGGCAACCGGCACAACACCTTTGCCAGTGGGATTTCTGTTGGTTTTCGTACTATGCGCAATGAAAGTTTCCAAAAAAGGAGAGCTCTAAAAATAGCGTTCTACAGGGAGAATGTGATTTTTGTATACTTTGACCCCATACTGGCATGAAACTGATCGGAAAAAGGACCTCAAAAACACCCATTTATTAGGGGAATGTGAAAATTGATGGTTTTCGCCCATACTGGCATGAAACTTTCTCTTTTATTGAGATCAAAAACAGGCAGAGGGAGATCAGAAAAAGTGTCAAATCCAATAGAACAGAGAACGATGGCCCAAACAGAACATCTTACTTCCTCTATCCGAGTTGGCAATCAATATCAAGATCAGAGCGCGAGAGCAATGAAACAACAAGTCCACCGTCCCTTCACCAGCCAAAGAAAGGAGAAGACTAAGAAGCTCAATAGGGTCTCGAGTACGACTATAGTACCAAAGCTTGGTGCTTCTACCAGTAAAGCAATTACACGGGTGGATATTCAATAGAAAGCCTACTTGAGTAGGTCAAACAGCGGGGATCTCTCAGTTCCAATGGCTGGATCTCAGAATCGCGTAGATGGGTAGAAGTAATGGGAAAACGCACCTAAGTTAGAGATTTCAACTACTACGGTAGTGATGGGGTGCCTGTTTACCTAAGTAGGCCTAGTTCTTTCTATAATGAGCATTCGCGTCCGGGGACTTTGATCCAACTTCAGCCGATGGGGAAACAGCAAGGGATGCACCGGTATCTGGACACGTGATGGACCCAGTAGTAAATATTCCTTTGTGGATTGCTTTGGTTATACCTGGGTGGCAAAGCGAAGTTTCTGGTGGGTAGGTGTCTAAAACAACCCTCTGCAAGGAAGCACGCCTGTATCAATCCTTTAATCGGAGACTAGACTAGCGTTAGGAAGGACAAAGGAGACAGACAGAATTTACATCAGAAAAAAGGACTTTTTGAAGTTTGAGTGAGGATAATTGTCTTAAATTTCGGAGAATCGGCTGAAAAAACGCGGAATTGTCTTCGCCTTTGTAAGCGAAAATGTCCAGTAAAGCCTATCTCGCTTTTAGCCTTCATGGTGAATGGCCCACCCTTTCTTTGAACCTTGTCAATGATCGAACGAACTTACAGATATGAACTGAGTGCCATTTGATGAGTAAGATCGAACAAGGGAGAGGGATATGGAAAGGATGAAGTAATGAAAGAGGAAGTCATACCGGTTAATGCTACAAGTGCTTACCATATTTCTTGAAATAATATTCATCATAAAGATTCACAACATTATTGGCTGCCTCGCCAGGAGTTTGGAACTGGTGCTTCGCGTTGGTTATGACTTGAATTATGCGGTTTAGCTCCACTAAATCAACCTGTGGCGCTGAGTGTAACTTCACATTTTGGACAAAACTATCGAAAATCCGTTGCTGGGGTGCCTTTCTCCCAAATTGGGATATAAAGGCGAGAAATCTCTTCTCGAGCATATCAGGGGTTATAGTTTCCGTCCCGGAAGTCGAGGCATCTGCATTTTGTGCAGGGTCGTTAGCGGGCGAGCATTCCGCAGTGGTAATGCTAGACTGCAGCACGGCGATCAAAATAAAGCCCGTAAAAACGTGCCCAGCCCAGACAGGGCAACGTGGCCATAAAGCGCGAACCAACATCCGTGATACGAAAACAAAAATAAGAATGAGGAAGAAAAAGATATCGGGAGAAGCATTAAAATTCAAGCCGAGCACGAACTTACCAAACATTTTGGAGCAAAACACTTCCAAACGGCACATTATCCGCAACATGGAATGAAAGAGAAATTCAAATTATGTAAGGTTTTTAAAAAAGTCCTGCGTAGAGTCCACGGGGAGCCTTTTTCGATTTGATCTCTAGTAAAACTAAGACTGGAGCTTGAAGCCACGACTCTATAACCTGAAGAAGCCTAACTTATTCATTTTTATACGATTTTCTGACTCTCATTTGCCTTTAATTAAAATATGATAATCTTCGATTGGTAGAAGTGAGTCCGGATCTCCCTCTTTTCCACTAAACCATTTCATTTCTATATGAAAATAAGAGATGCTTCTAGGGACAATCAAGATCACTAGGAAAGAGCTGAGTTAAAGTGGCACTCACTTGATTAAAGGGTTTCGTGTGTACTGACTGATCTAAGTGCAGAACCATTCAAGAAACGTAATTGAAAGAAAGAAAGAGCGCTATTCTTCTTTAGTTAGGTACTGCCATCAATGAGTTTGCTAAGAAAGACCCCGGTGGAATATTTGGCCTGCTTACTAACTTATAGGCTTCAGAGGGGACCCTTCCTCGCCCAGCCCTACCTACAGGGAGTGTAGGATTTCGTTCGCAACTCTTTTTCCTAGAAATCTCAATCCAGCGAGTCACTACTCTTTTTCTCAAACAAGAAGCTGACAAAGAGATCCATCAATTTGATTTTCCCAAGAGACTGGTTTGATTCCACCAGAGTCTCTCTTAGCGCACAAGTAGAAATTCATTTTGATTAGCATGAAAACCATTCTGCAAGATATCAAGAAATTCTTTAAATAAGTCATCATTCATTAGCGCGTAAGAGCATTCATTCTATCAACGATATTTCTCGAACTGGCGCACTTCCCTGTAGAGAGGAAAGTAGGAGATTTCTCGTAAGGATCTTCCTCATCGTATCATTCAAAGGGAAGAGCTTGTTATACCCCATTTAAGGAAGCTCTGCTAAAAGCAAAATCGCAAATAAGTTCAAACATCAAAGGTACCTGTCTACATCTACCTACCCGAAGCTACTAAAACATCATCAAGACTTGAAAGCGAGGAGATACCAAGTAATGTGACATGTCGATACACAGAAGAAAGCGCCATCCATCCCTCGAACTGAGTGAGGTGACACCTTTTTTACTATTTCAATGTAGTGAGATTGCGATTGAACAAACAAGAGGGTCTGGTATTGGATCCACAAAAGTTCCTACGATAATGAATGGGGTCGGTTTAGTAGATCTACAACCTCACATTTTTCTATATTTCACTTGGGCGAAATGAGGCTGCTTTCGCAAAAGATACGCAGCGTAATGCCTTATCCAAATGGTATTCCTTGTCGAAACCCCGACTGGGGAGAAGCTAAAATGCTAACTATCACTATTTTTCCTACAATCTCTTGAATTGAAAAACAAACTAAGGGAAATTGGGTCAGGCTGAAAGAAAGAGGGGAGAAAGTCACGCTCAGCATGGGCAACCTATGATACGTTTTCTCCATGTGAAAGAGCTCAATGAAGAGGCCACGGGACGAGCCCATTCCTGACGAGTGATTTAGAAAGGAGTGAACGAACTACAGAATGTAGCGAGCCGCCCGCGCCTTGGTGACCTAACCACTTGAAAAGCAACAATCTTTTATTTTACTTAGTCACAAGACGAGTAAGTACCATTCGAAACCAGAGCCGCCTGCACTTCTTAGCTTGTTCCGCCGCAGAAAAGGCTAGTCTACCTACGCACCCATGCAAAGAAGCAGAAAAGGCTACTGTCCCATGCAAAGAAATATATATCGATATCGGCAATGCTTCAAGAACTCAACATACATGCGCCATAGTGCCAATGATCTCCTTTACCAACTGTTCTGCCCGTTGCTAGTGTTAAGCTTCCACATTCACTCCCAGGCCGCTGATGAGACCGTCACTTTGCTATTCAATTACCTAGAAAGAAGGCACATGCGTCAATGTTTTGATTGAGTGAATGATCCATCAATAAGATCAAGCTGGAAGGTCTGTCTTGAGTTCAGTTTCTATCAACGATGAAAGAAAGTAAATGAAGTATATTCTCAAATCAAGTCAACAAGTCAATATGTATGTGTCTCTATTATAAGAAAAAGAAGAAGGCACCACCACCGAGAACTGACTCCACAACCGAGAAGCGTGTCAGCCTTCCTTATTCAATCAACTCTAATTTAGTACAAGTACGATCAAGAAAAGTAAGAAGTTGAACCAGAGTCACTATTATTATTAGTAGTATAGTCAGTTGTATATGTACCTGCACGAATCTTTCAAGTAAGTCATTAGCCATAAAGTCCAAATAGAGTAAGGAGTAAGTGCATCGACGTCTAAGGGTGTAGATCAGGACTCATTGATTTCAGATTCCGCTTTGAAGAAGAGATTCTTGTTCAATATGGTTGTTTTTGGCTGAGTGTTGAAGAAGCTACGAGTTTGCAAACAAGAAGGTAGAAAGCGGAAGTATGATCAAGACAAAGTGGTAAGGATTGGGTTGACCTTGCCTTAAGCCTCCCGAGTAGCCCTTCAGTTCCCAGGTAGTGTAGAAAAAGAGGACAGTTCCCAGGTGGTGTAGAAAAAGAAGAAGCCATTGGACTACCTTCTCAGGAAAACCAGTGGCAGATCACTTGAAAACAATCACAGCGAACCCTCCCTCAAACGATCTACTTTGAATCACGAATTAGCGTATGAAAAGCGGCGATCTTTCTCTATTTCTTCCTCTTCCACCAAAACAAACAAGTTGTTTTCGGGTGCATGCTTCCCCTTCTCAGTCTCTTTCGCACTGTTTGTTCACTCTGATCTTAGCCCTCATCCCTGGATGTCAGTAGCTGTTTCTTCTTCGACGAGCTCGACTCAGATATATCTTCCGCCCGGGTGGCACAAGCAAAGAGAGATTGCGCTCTCTTTTCCGAGAGATTCTTTCCAAACTTGTCAAGTAGATGACTGGCTGGATAGCGAGTACTACTTTATTCGCGGTACTAACCTCCCCTCAAGTCCCAGGAAGAGAGAAAGGATACCATATTACAAGTAGGTGGTTGCTTAGAGCTTATGGCTAAGAATGCCACCCGCCTTACACACACTCGGATGAAATCATCCTACGTAAGAAGACAAAAGGGATAAGAAGAAAGCTTCGGGTCTAATGGAGCAGCTTGATCGCTAGCTTCGACCTCCCCATTTCTACTTACTTTACTATGGATCAAGCATTATTACAGGAATCTCGGGCGAACCAGAAGGGACATTGTTCGAGCTTTAGTTAAGCGACTCATAAGAGGATCAATGGGCCTTCCCTTCTCCCTCCGTATGGATACAAAGATGGACATATTAGCAGCTTAACGTATCTCACGACTATCTTGGCTCATACTACCACCTCCAATAATCCCTTTGGTTGAGGCATCGAATGGCGAACCCCGACCAAAGGGAGTGCATTCCTTTTCATTCGATTTCAAGTAGATACCAAACTTGAACTACGTCTTTAACTGATTGTATTAGAAGCTGCCCTATCAAGAACCACCCTGTAGAAGCATCTCAACCACCTCACTCGAATAATCATATAAAAAGAGAAAACATAGTCCATCTATAAGAAGAGGCGTCTACTCCTCCATTCTCTCGCTAAGGCATTGGTTTCAAAGTGCATTTCAGATCAATAAGCTCAGAGTTGGGCTGTTTCTTGTATCTGATGGAGCATGAGGTTGGTTCAGCCCTCAAGTGGTGTAATAGCGGCTTTCGTACCAACAATCTTTTTCTTTCGCCAGAGGGAAATAATTCATTTAGAGTTTTTTATACGAGCTACACATGACCTTTATTTATCTATCCAGATGGGAGAGATTAAGGGAAACATTGCTTTTCATATTCTATTATAGGTCATCGCTGGGAGTAAGGAATCTAGTTAGTTAGATGCTTAACCCAATCCACCAACTCGTGCGTGCATTTTATTCTTTGTTTGGTTTTCGGGACCCCACGTACTAGTGATGGTGGAAAAAAGTGAAGTGAGGCTACTGCAGTCACAGCCCTCTCAGCACCTCTATCAATCGATGATTCAGCATCGCAAGAGTCATGTTTTAGCTGCCCTTCATAACGTCCCGCTGCCCAATACAAGGCCAAAAGCAGATCACCTCTTACTTAGTGCCAATTCTTTCAAAACTAGCTTAGCTTTTCACTCGTGCGTAGGTTCCAGAGGCATCTTCCATTCATTTCAATTTAGGTCTGGAATTCCAATAAGAAAATGGGATAAGGTCAAGAAGTATCAGGTTTTATCTTTCTTTTTTTGTATAGGTACCGGTACGATTAGGAAGCATTTCCAACTCAGCTCTACCGTCATAGGTATGCCGAGTTGTTTATTATGCTCCAGTATCTCTCGGGCTATAGCCATCCTATCCGAGAGGTTTCTCTCATTAAATCTTTTTACATATGCTAACTGTCTAAACAAAACAACCCCCAAAACGCTAAAAATCAGACAAAGGAGAAAACAAAAGGGATAGGGATGGGCGGTTACGGTATGCGTGAGAACTTCCGATAAATTGGTACAAGTAGCTCCCATCGGAAAATGCCATCTTTTTCAGCTCTGCTCCCGAAAAGAGAAAGGAAAGGAGACTGATCTTGACGTCGGCGTTGGTTTTTCCAACGAAAAACAAGAACATTCTTTCCCGAAAAGGCATTCATTCATTGTTCGTTCTGTGCCAGGAACCAGATTTGAACTGGTGACACGAGGATTTTCAATCCTCTGCTCTACCAACTGAGCTATCCTGACTATTTATTGTGCATCATCCTAGTAGAGTACTTGTATCTATGTCAATTAAAGGGACTAAAAAATAAAAAAGTATTCTCAAATTGGACTTAGTAAATATCAGGATAATGATATGGATTGTGAATGACTTACTTAATAATAGGGATTACTTGCCTATACTATAATATGTTCATTTGTATGAATGGGATAAGATCCAAAGAAGTCAGTTCGGATCCGTTTGTGAAAGAGTAGAATAAGAAAGATAGTGAATCTTGTTTGAACCATTAATGAAAAATAGAGGTTGGTACAATAGTTAGGAAGTAAAATGGGCTTTTTATTGGGGATAGAGGGACTTGACTTGAACCCTCACGATTTAGAAAGTCGACGGATTTTCCTCTTACTAGAAATTTCATTGTGGTCGGTAACATTGGTGAATTAACAGAAATGGAAAGAGAGGGATTCGAACCCTCGGTAAACAAAAGCCTACATAGCAGTTCCAATGCTACGCCTTGAACCACTCGGCCATCTCTCCTACATAATCTTATTATTGACCAGAAACTGAGTGAATAGCGAGTTTTCGTATCACTAAAGTACAGGTACAACCGATCACAGGTTCCATAGGGAGTTTGACTTCCTTTCCAATTTCATATTTCTCAACAACAACTTCTCTCATCCCCACGGATCTATTCAAAATTCTGGAATCGTCCCATGTTTCTATTTCGATTGTATGGCGTGGCGTATACACGTTATGCAAACAGAACGTATGGTTACTTTACTCTATTTTCTCATGGCTTGTTAAACCTTTCTTTTTTCTTTTTGGATCATAACCAAAAACCGATGCCTTACCACTTGGCTATACTCCAAACGGGGGGAAGGCTCGAGAAAACGAGTTGGGATATAGATTTTTCAGAAGGAAGAGTTAGTTACCCTCGGTCTTCCTTCTTTCCCGGGAATCAAGGAAGTAGTAGTGGGACAGTCCTTTATTTCCCCCTTTAGACCAACTACAACAAGCTCGCTCCTTAGGTTAGCTCTCTGCTCTACCTATTTGTTTGCAATGCCTTGCTTATCAAAATAGGCCTTTCTGTAACCTGACCTTACGCTGAAAAACTGCACTTGTTGGCTCTGCGTCCACTGAAACTTATGAAAAAGAAATGTTATTCTATCGATATCTTCAAGAGTTCCCTAACCCCTTGACTGAGAGTGCTATGATGGGCTATTGAAGTTCGTCCCTGCGGCACGGTGGGGCAGTGCAAATCCTTTCATTATTGAAGTTCCGCCCTGACACTCCCATTATTGGCTTCCTTCCCTGGGGACCGCTCGGGCGAAGGCAGAGCATGGAATGATCGTAGGGGCATCCTTCCTAGGTGGAAAAGACGTGTGTAACTAAAACCAGGAGGAGAAATCCATTTTCAAATGGTGACAGAAAGAAAGGAATCACGAAATAGAAGAAAAAGTGCACTGTGCTGGCAAATGTGGAGAATAGCCATCCATCTTTCATCAATGAAATTGTTCCGTATGGGTAGCAAATACACATATCAGAAGAGCCAACCCGAAAGCACTTGCTTCAAAGAAGCAGCAGTTACCAAGAAATTCCTGTTTCAAGTCAGTATATCTCGATAGAACCAATTCCAATCCAGGTAGTGTGAACAGAGGATGTGGAAGTTCTGTTTCCTTGCCTTGTCAAGCATTTCATCTGACACTCTATCTATACTATAGCTAGATCAATTCCTATTCTTTCTTCCAGGCGACTTTACTCCAAAGAATTTTTCCTTCTTATCTTGACTCGATCTCACGAAATTGGATTGATTGGCACACCGCGCATCTGGCATTCGCTTCTCCTATCTATCTCTTCCAACTAAGCTGATCACTGGAAAATATGAAATCCTGCAAGCAATCATTCCAGAGCCAACTACAAAGATACCTGGTCTTCCACTCTGTTCACTGGAGGAAAGACAAGAAAGTAAACAATTGGCTCTACCGGAACAGAGGAATTGGCTCGCTCCTTCGCTCGCTGGGTAAGCATAGAATGCACACCAGTCTGGTATCAAAGCGTATCTACTTGAAAGGAGACTACTTGAACAGATGAAATGGAAGGAAGAAATGAAAGTTCGATCTACCAACGTAGAGTCCGCCCCACCCAGGAAGAAGAAATTTGCTACTTTGGCTCATCAGTTGGTAAGTCTGTCTATGAAGTTCAGTGCCCAGAAAAGAGAAAAAAAGACCAAAACAAGCTTTTTCAAGCTCTACAAGTCCTATATATATAGTGTTCCACTAGATAGCCGTGTTAAACTAGTCCAGTCTTGCCGAGTGGCCTTATCTTCTGGTTACCTGGTCCGGTACTTTTACTTCGAGAGTGAGTTAGTAAACAGGATCAACTTTATGATCCATTTTGAGAAATTGCAATCACAGAATCAGAACGAGTGGGTCTAGAGTCCATCCTCACACAGTTGAAATGCTGCTTCTCCCTTCTCCTTTCCGAAAGAAAGTGGATCTCATAGCCTCTGAGAATTCGAAAAGTAGGTCTCAGTCTCATTTTCAGATGCAATTTTCCACCGGAAAGAGAATCCCATATTCTTTAAGCCAAGCCGCCAATCCTAGGGTCAATGCGGAACAGGAAACCATTGCTATTTGAGCAGTTAGAGAATCGAAATTCCACTCATTTAGAAATCGATCGGCGAATGCCAGAGGAAGGATAAGGGGAGCCTACACCAACGTAGTCTTAGCCCTAGAACACATGGAGCTTGGAGCACTGATAATAAGTCTGTCTGATTTTCAAGGAGTTTATGAACAATCACCACATCCATATTGAGGAGAAAGCTCACTCAGGCTACTGAACTTGTAAATACAGTTGCGCTCATGATAGGGATTCCGTTAAGCTGCTAATATGTCCATCTTTGTATCCATACGGAGGGAGAAGGGAAGGCCCATTGATCCTCTTATGAGTCGCTTAACTAAAGCTCGAACGGGTCCCTTCTGGTTCGTCCGAGATTCCTGTAATAATGCTTGATCCATAGTAACGTAAGTAGAAATGGGGAGGTCGAAGCTAGCGATCAAGCTGCTCCATTAGACCCGAAGCTTTCTTCTTATCCCTTTTGTCTTCTTACGTAGGATGATTTCATTCGAGTGTGTGTAAGGCGGGTGGCATTCTTAGCCATAAGCTCTAAGCAACCACCTACTTGTAATATGGTATCCTTTCTCTCTTCCTGGGACTTGAGGGGAGGTTAGTACCGCGAATAAAGTAGTACTCGCTATCCAGCCAGTCATCTACTTGACAAGTTTGGAAAGAATCTCTCGGAAAAGAGAGCGCAATCTCTCTTTGCTTGTGCCACCCGGGCGGAAGATATATCTGAGTCGAGCTCGTCGAAGAAGAAACAGCTACTGACATCCAGGGATGAGGGCTCAGATCAGAGTGAACAAACAGTGCGAAAGATACTGAGAAGGGGAAGCATGCGCCCGAAAACAACTTGTTTGTTTTGGTGGAAGAGGAAGAAATAGAGAAAGATCGCCGCTTTTCATACGCTAATTCGTGATTCAAAGTAGATCGTTTGAGGGAGGGTTCGCTGTGATTGTTTTCAAGTGATCTGCCACTGGTTTTCCTGAGAAGGTAGTCCAATGGCTTCTTCTTTTTCTACACCACCTGGGAACTGTCTTCTTTTTCTACACTACCTGGGAACTGAAGGGCTACTCGGGAGGCTTAAGGCAAGGTCAACCCAATCCTTACCACTTTGTCTTGATCATACTTCCGCTTTCTACCTTCTTGTTTGCAAACTCGTAGCTTCTTCAACACTCAGCCAAAAACAACCATATTGAACAAGAATCTCTTCTTCAAAGCGGAATCTGAAATCAATGAGTCCTGATCTACACCCTTAGACGTCGATGCACTTACTCCTTACTCTATTTGGACTTTATGGCTAATGACTTACTTGAAAGATTCGTGCAGGTACATATACAACTGACTATACTACTAATAATAATAGTGACTCTGGTTCAACTTCTTACTTTTCTTGATCGTACTTGTACTAAATTAGAGTTGATTGAATAAGGAAGGCTGACACGCTTCTCGGTTGTGGAGTCAGTCCTCGGTGGTGGTGCCTTCTTCTTTTTCTTAGAATAGAGACACATACATATTGACTTGTTGACTTGATTTGAGAATATACTTCATTTACTTTCTTTCATCGTTGACAGAAACTGAACTCAAGACAGACCTTCCAGCTTGATCTTATTGATGGATCATTCACTCAATCAAAACATTGACGCACGCGCCTTCTTTCTAGGTAATTGAATAGCAAAGTGACGGTCTCATCAGCGGCTTGGGAGTGAATGTGGAAGCTTAACACTAGCAACGGGCAGAACAGTTGGTAAAGGAGATCATTGGCACTATGGCGCATGTATGTTGAGTTCTTGAAGCATTGCCGATATCAATATATATTTCTTTGCATGGGACAGTAGCCTTTTCTGCTTCTTTGCATGGGTGCGTAGGTAGAGTAGCCTTTTCTGCGGCGGAACAAGCTAAGAAGTGCAGGCGGCTCTGGTTTCGAATGGTACTTACTCGTCTTGTGACTAAGTAAAATAAAATATTGTTGCTTTTCAAGTGGTTAGGTCACCAAGGCCCGGGCGGCTCGCTACATTATGTAGTTCGTTCACTCCTTTCTAAATCACTCGTCAGGAATGGGCTTGTCTCGTGGCCTCTTCATTGAGCTCTTTCACATGGAGAAAACGTATCATAGGTTGCCCATGCTGAGCGTGACTTTCTCCCCTCTTTCTTTCAGCCTGACCCAATTTCCCATAGTTTGTTTTTCAATTCAAGAGATTGTAGGAAAAATAGTGATAGTTAGCATTTTAGCTTCTCCCCAGTCGGGGTTTCGACAAGGAATACCATTTGGATAAGGCATTACGCTGCGTATCTTTTGCGAAAGCAGCCTCATTTCGCCCAAGTGAAATATAGCAAAATGTGAGGTTGTAGATCTACTAAACCGACCCCATTCATTATCGTAGGAACTTTTGTGGATCCAATACCAGACCCTCTTGTTTGTTCAATCGCAATCTCACTACATCGAAATAGTAAAAAAGGTGTCACCTCACTCAGTTCGAGGGATGGATGGCGCTTTCTTGTGTGTATCGACATGTCACATTACTTGGTATCTCCTCGCTTTCAAGTCTTGATGATGTTTTAGTAGCTTCGGGTAGGTAGATGTAGACTGGTACCTTTGATGTTTGAACTTATTTGCGATTTTGCTTTTAGCAGAGCTTCCGGGTATAACAAGATCTTCCCTTTGAATAGTTTTTCAGACCGTTAAGTTGTCAATCTTTCCAATGATGAGGCTCCAAAGTTTATTACATTTCCTGGTCTGCCGAGGACAGCACTAGATTGATTGCTTACCGACTTTCCTTCAAATACCAACCCATCTTTTTATCAAAAGCATGGAAACTATCTAATCGAAGATAGAATTCACGCCTGTGAAAAGTAAGCAATTTCATCATTTTCCTTCGCAACACATCTCACTCAATTGTAGAGATACCGAACAGTTTGAGTGATCGATCGACCTTGTCGCACGATGAGCCCATTCTCTCTCTTCCATCTCGCCTTCTGAACCGAACCCTGGAGAAAGACTTCTTGAACAGAATAGAGCAGCAATTCTAGAAACTTCCATTTTCCATTGATCTGGGCGTTGCTATTAAAAGTGGGTCTACCCGCCCCGGCGTGACTCACACTTGACCAACCACTTATATCTAAGAAAATACTTAGGTAGGGTCAATCTCCCTTCGGGGTTTATGCGTCCTAGTCCGAACCATTGGATCGATCAGAAGAAGAAAGGCAAAGGAATTGAAAGGTAGAGTAAGAAGCATCGCCCAGCAGAGTGATTGAGGGAGTCTTCCCCAGCCCAATGGTCTTCTTTTTGTTTTTCACTCTCCTATTTGGATTTTGGAAGAGTTCTACTACTGTTTCAGTAGTTCTAAGACCCTTCCTTCCCTTTTCAAGTCCTTGCTATCCCTCTCGCTCTACCCGTCCAGAGGGAGCCCTAGTTTCAGCATAATAGCCTCGTTTTGAAGTGCTCGCTTCATATGGACGTACGTCGAACAAAGGAATCTTATCGGCATACCCACCTGCTGGGCGTGGTTCACTTGACCGACCAACCGACCCAATAGTAGGAGTAGGCGGCTGGCTTCTTATGTGAAGAGAACGGATGGAGAAACAGATGCGCGAAAGAACTAGTCCCTTGGAAAGCTTCGTTTTCCTAACCCAACCTAAGCATAATGAGCTGGTTATTTGAGTATCGAAGCTGTCGAGTGTTCCATTCTTTCGTATGTAGACCCCAGCGAAGAAGGAGAATCATAAATGGAACTAGTCGAACACGCATAAGATACCGGTTTTAGGCATAACCCCGGGTTAAATAAAGTAGTAAAGGAGCCCAATCTAGCTAAAGAGGGGCTTCTCCGCCACCATAACCAACTAGCTACGTAGATGAATTATCCTTGCGTTCAGCTATCAAACCCATCCACTAGAGCTTGAACCCATGCTTGCTCAAACCATCTATTTTCTCTTCTAACGAGCATGGCTTCCCTGTCACCTACACTAGAGACGTCTCAACAGTTTAGTTTATTCATAAGCCTAGTACACAAGGAGGGTTTTAGCACGCACTAGCTGTACTGTAGTATGATCTGGTATCAGCTGTTGTCTCTCCTTGCTATTATAGTTTAGTATAGGTCGCCTCAAACTCAAACAAAAACAGGTGCACAGTTCTACTGCGTCTTATCGAATAGTGCTTTTGAGTCAAAGTGCAATCACCATTTCATGTACACCATCTTTGTCAATATCTGCAATTACCTGTAGAAAGAATGTGAAAAACAACTCAAGGTCATTTACAGAACGAACAGCAAAATATAAGCAAAAGGATACAAAAGGTTCACTTACTGGGGTGGACAAGATGTGAGCATAGATGCTCACGTAATCTTCCGCTTTCTCATGTTCTTGTTCTGTCCAGTCCTCATCTCCCCACATGGATTCATCAACATAGTCATCATAATCATAATTGTACTCATCAGGCTGTTCTTTTGCATCCCGAAACAAATCAAATGATGTATCAGCGTCATCCTCTAGAGGCTCGCTATTTTCAACAGTGGCTGCTCCTGAACGAGCTGCTCATGCTCAGGCGGCAGCTCGTTAAGATCAAAGTCGTGGTTGTTCATCATGGAGACCTGGACCCCTGCAGGTGCCGTTTTCCCCGCTGCCAGGCTCCCACCAGAGAGAGATCCAATTTCCATTTTTGTAGAGCAAGCTGGAAGCGTAGACCCATACCTTGTACTCTCATTCTTTCGTTTTAGCTAGCCATAATGGTATGTGCTTTGAAAGGTAGTTCTTTTTACTAGAAAGTACTTACAGAGGGCACTGAGGTGCAGCCTCGAGCTAGGCGAGATTCTCTATTGTTGCTTCTTATTAGCCAGATCCCGCACCAGGTTTTCCAGGCGGAACAGTTCCGGGATCTTATGAATCTGCGACCAGACGTGAATCTGGTTCAGAACCACAGATCGCGGATTAGCCATCCCGTCGTAAGGCTTCTTTACACGCCATGGTTGCGGAACAGCCACGGCCCTTCTTCCATGAGCTTCTGCCAGTCGCCAAGGCAGAAAACTGGAACAACAAACAGGTTGTCCTCCACCGCCCGGAACGTCACACCTTGTGCCATGTTCCAAGCGAACTGCATCGTTGAGAAAAAGGATTGGCTACTGAAGGGATGCGGCGTGGCCACTTTCGCAAGGGCCATCCACCGACCCTTCTAGTATCGGTTTTGAGTATTGGCTACTACTATACTAGCTACTCACCTATCGGTCTAATGAGCATACTTGGAGAAAGGAGAACTTCCCGCCTATAATGTTGGGTTGGCAACCTACCCATTCGTTGAAGTACTTCCTTCATACGGCCCAAAGAAAGGCGGCTAAGCCGTCTTAGTTCGTGAACAATGACCCAGGTACATAAACAGGTGCATAAAAAGGAAATCAAGTTTGGGAAATGGTACCTGGCTAGTATTTATGCCGAAATCTAGTGGCATTATTGACTATTACTATAGTCAAGAAGTAAAGAGTAAAGGCTTTGGCCATTGGCAACGCTTACCTAACTTCTCACTTAAATGTTTATTCGCGTTACTGGTATTCAATAAAAGAAGGAAACCATGGTACCTACCTCCCTCCCTTACTTGGTAATCTAAGAACCCTTCAGGGGGGGAGCAAGAGATCTTCCATACCAACATTTTGTTCGCCACCCCTGCTTCCTCCTCCACTTGAGCTTGTGCAGCAAATCTACTTTATGCTTAGGCCAGGTCCTGCAAGTAAAGAGAAGTAAATATTGGAAACATGGGTATCTAGTTTATTTTATTCAACGGCTGAGTAATTGAAATTCCTTGCTTCTTCAAGCAGGAGATCCCGAGTACCGGGTGTCGTCAGACTCCCATTCTATTACCTTTATGCCAAGAGCACGTTAAGCAGCGTGGGCTGTTCCGCTACCGGCGTGTAAAGAAGCTCCACCTAACGGCTAAACCAATGAATTTCTCTCCTTAAAGGAATCTACTTCCCTGACTGTCAACTACTCGCTTCTTCACCGGTATCACACCCGCGCCAGACTGAACAGCAGAGTTAGAACCCAACCAAATATGATTCTTGTATTATCTTACCGAAATTCGGATCCATTTGGCTCCAAAGGAGCAAGCGCGGGAGTTCTAATAGGACTTTGAGACTAGAAAAATCCTTCGAGCTGCTGAGAACAGAGAGAAGTAGTTGCAGAGAGGTTTGATAGGGTTAGGCAGATGCCCCATTATTCGTAAACAAGAAGAAATCCAGATTAGTTTGATGGAGCTGTGGCTTAGCACAAGCATGGTGTCAATGTGGTTCCTCTCGACTAAACACTTAAATAATTGGATCCAGTAGGGTTCAATAGAGGTATGGTATCGGCAACCTTTTAGGGAGCGAGATTCTTTGGAATAAGATAGCTGCCCAGAGCTTGCGACGTACCTACCCCCTGGGCGTAGATAGAATTAGGTAAGATAAAAATCAATTGGAAAGTCCTAAATTAGACCAATTCAATTCCGTCTGCTAGAATAAGAAAAAAGTGCTTCCGAATTTCTCTCATCCTTTATAATGAGAATTTATCTTTGTTCAGTAATAACTTAATCTTGCAATAAAACACTCTTGCTTGGAAGGTATGGTAAAGGTAAACTGTTTCTATTTTTTGATATAAAAAAGAGAGTGCTAAAGGAGTCATTCAGAAGTGAGTGAAGGGGCAAAGCTCATTTCTTTCATTCAGGAATGGACACTGCACCAGAATGAAATGTGGGAATATCGGGATTGGCAGATTTTTTATATTGAAATAAAAAAACTCAACATGACTAGTGAATTCAAATTAGAGTTACTTGCGGATTTCTTCAAATTGTTGTAGTGTAGTATTGTGGTTTTTCAGTAAAGACCCCGACCTATAAATATTCACAGCCCGGCTCATACGGGCGGACAATATTCACCCAGAGCCCCGTTGCGACCGCAATGCTGTTCTTGAAGGACCTTACCTTAGAGCAAAAAAAGGGGAATAGAAGTTAGGAAGACTACTGACGTAGGGCGGCGGGTGAGCTCAACCTCGAACCAAACAAGCAACGGATTGAGCAACTAGCGCGAAAGCCGTTGCGCGTTAGCGCATCCGTTTTCTTGCTCCATCATTATTAGTTTCTATTCTCTCCCTGCACGAACCTCGGTCCAATCAATTTGTTTGGAATTGGGGTTAGGACCGGTTAGAACTCCCATTTCCCGATCGGAGGTTTGAGCTGCTGTGGCAAGCTTTTTTCCGAATAGTGGGTATGGGGAACCCACCGTACCAACACGATTGGCTGGTGTTGCTGATACCGGACCCGTTATAACCCCGATTGGAAGGACAGGCCAGTCTGAGGCTCTGGGGATGCGAGGCCATTGAAAGTGAGTATCCCATATTCTATGACGGAGATAGAGCATTAATTGCAGTTTTCACCCCACCTTAACGACCGAGCGAGGGATGAAATCCTTCGACGACTAGGGAGGCGTCACCCGAGGCCGATTCCAGTGGATCACTATAGAATCTTCTAGAAGCAGGTTCTCCGGGCACTATGGTAGGACGTGGATCGATCATGACGAGAATTGACTTCTCCGTCATGTAATGGTTTAGAAGAGTCATGGTCCTGTTCCCCGCCGGGCTTTTTCCCTTCTCGACTAGACGAAGGAGATATTCATTCCATTCAGGCAGGTGAGGAAGGGCGGCGTCGGCTTGACCCTGTCTTCTCTCTTGGTCGAGTCGGAGGCTAAGTTTCTCATTCAGTGGTGAGGTGTTCATAGAAAGCAAGGCCTCGCCCAACGAGTGGCGGATTTGGTTTGGATGGGGTCTCGCTTGGACGCTGGGGAGATCCATAGATCTGGATAGAGTCTTTCTCGCTCAGTAAAGAAGAGTACGCGCGCTACGGCTTACGCAGTGGATCTTCGGGCAACCAACCCGGCACATCCAATTCCGATCAACAACTTGGAGGTATGGCTGAGTGGCTTAAGGCATTGGTTTGCTAAATCGACATACAAGAAGATTGTATCATGGGTTCGAATCCCATTTCCTCCGGCACGGAAGTAGAACGGGCGGGCGAAATTACGTGAGAGAAAGAACCTCAGATTGATGGAGTCTGCCGTCGGATAGAATAGCTGCTTCGTGACTAGGAGCGGAGCGCCCCTTTCTTGTTCTTGGTGGCGTCTATAGCGAAGAAGACCTTCCCGAACGAGGGCCGTCCAGTCCCTGGCCGGCTCTCGGTTCTTGAGCAAGCTCCTCCACTGCAGGTAGGATGCTCATAGATGAAGAAAAGAGACTTTAGGCAAGTGGTTCTGGTAGCTCAGCTGGTTAGAGCAAAACAAGCAACGGATTGAGCAACTAGCGCGAAAGCCGTTGCGCGTTAGCGCATCCATTTTCTTGCTGGACTGCAAATCCTTTTTTTCTTGTTTCAGTGGGAAGAGCAAGGGGCATTGCCCTTGAAATCCTTCAGTGGTTCGAATCCACATCTGAGCGTCTTTTTTTCAGTATGCCGCTCCGTGAGCAAGGAGCACCGCGAGGAGAGCGAGAGAACGAAGTGGGCTTTGGTGATGTCAGAATTTGCACCTATTTGTATCTATTTAGTGATCAGTCCGCTAGTTTCTTTGATTCCACTCGGTGTTCCTTTTCCATTTGCTTCCAATAGTTCGACCTATCCAGAAAAATTGTCGGCCTACGAATGTGGTTCCGATCCCTCCGGTGATGCCAGAAGTCGTTTCGATATACGATTTTATCTGGTTCCTATTTTATTTATTATCCCTGATCCGGAAGTCACCTTTTCTTTTCCTTGGGCAGTACCTCCTAACAAGATTGATCTGTTTGGATCTTGGTCCATGATGGCCTTTTTATTGATTTTGACGATTGGATCTCTCTATGAATGGAAAAGGGGTGCTTCGGATCGGGAGTAACCACTTTTGAAAGGGCAAAGGGGGGAAGGACATAGGAAAGAGGGATGCCTACAAAAAATCAATTGATTCGTCATGGTAGAGAAGAAAAACGGTGCACGGACCGTACTCGAGCTTCGGATCAATGTCCCCAGAAGCAAGGAGTATGCCTGCGTGTTTCGACGAGAACACCGAAAAAACCTAATTCAGCTCTACGTAAGATAGCAAAAGTACAGTTGAGCAATCGACATGATATATTTGCTCACATTCCAGGCGAAGGTCATAATTCGCAGGAACATTCTATAGTCTTAGTCAGAGGAGGTAGAGTGAAAGATTCGCCAGGTGTGAAATCCCATCGTATTCGAGGAGTCAAGGATTTGCTGGGAATTCTGGATCGTAGAAAGGGAAGATCTAAATATGGTGCAGAAAGACCTAAATCGAAATGAATGGAAGATGCCTCTGGAACTTTTTGGTTCTTTTTTGGGGGCGATATGGAAGCAACTAGCTCCCTTTCCCTTATTACGTTACCATTTCTCTCCGCTATTCTTCGCAAATTTCATTGAGAGGAATCAACAAAGAAAATAAATCTTCTCCGGGTGACAGGGCCGCCCCGGCAGCGTGGCTTCTCTGCCGAGCAGGAAGCCACAAAAAGCATTGTGCTCTTGTAACTAATCTTTTAGTAGGCTAAGTTGCTGAATTCTGAAATCACTACAGGCACAGTGCAGGAAATTGTGGTCCTAAAAACAATGTGTCCCCATGATCATTTTACATCACGATATCTTTTTCTTCCTCATTCTTATTTTGGTTTTCGTATCACGGATGTTGGTTCGCGCTTTATGGCATTTCAATGAGCAAACTAATCCAATCCCACAAAGGATTGTTCATGGAACTACTATCGAAATTATTCGTACCATATTTCCAAGTGTCATTCTTTTGTTCATTGCTATACCATCGTTTGGTCTTGCGTTGCCTGTACTAATAATGGCATTTGTTGTCTTATTCGGAGTTCAAGGAATAGCCTTTCATCTTGGGAATGAGAATGTCGCGGATCTCAATGTTATCGTCATGACCAATGCTCCTAACGAGGGTGACTTTCCCATAGACCAACCTCCCGTTGGCGGACTACCAGACCTCCAGCAGGAAATGGCGCACGCCGCCCATCCCGAAGACATTATTGCGGAGTTGACTTCCAAGGTTGAAAGAATATTTCACGAAGTAGGCACTCCTCTTCCTTTAGAGGAGGGTGAATCTGCGCGATCATTCACTGAAAATCATATATTGTGGAATAGTGAGGGAGGAGATACTCTTCAACAAATCTTCTCAGATTATACGGAAGCCGGGGACGCAAGCGAATTCGTCGCAATAGCCACCAATCTGGCGAAGCGGTTTCGCCACGCCGAGCTCGGTGAACCAGATTCTCCTGACCCCGATGCGCCTGCGGAAGAGCAGGAGGCTCATTCCACGGGATCCCCTGAAAGCACAAAAGCAAATGATGGGGCGAACGAGGCAGGCCCGTCTTCTTCGAGGAAGCGTAAAAGGTGGGATGATGATTCGAGGTCCGAAGATGACGATTCGGGGGGACCCGGGGAATCTCCAGATCCAGTGGAAATCGTTTATGAAGGGGATGCACAAGGTACAACTGGGAGGGGAATTAGGTTGGCCGCCAACTTCGCCTGCCTTTCTATCTGAGTTCTTCCCTCTTGATGCTTTCGAACGACTCCTAAATTTCACAAAATCCTTTTTTTTCTTTCTTATTTGAAATCCAAATCGAAATGCCTCAACTTGATAAATTAACTTATTTCTCACAATTTTTCTGGTTATGTCTTCTCCTCTTTACTTTTTATATTCTCTTATTTAATAATAATAATGGAATACTTGGAATTAGTAGAATTCTCAAACTACGGAACCAACTGCTTTCGCGCCGGGGGGGGGCGAGATCCAGAGCAAGGACCCTAAGAATCTGGAAGATATCTCGAGAAAAGGTTTTAGCACCGGTCTCTCATATATGTACTCAAGTTTATCCGAAGTATCCCAATGGTGTAAGACCGTCGACTATTTGGGAAAAAGGAGGAAAATCACTCTGATCTCTGATTTCGGAGAAATAAGTGGCTCACGAGGAATGGAGAGACAGATTCTCTATTTGATCTCGAAGTCCTCATATAACACTTCTTCCAGTCGGATCACTTGTTGGAAAAACATAATGCTCACACATGTTCCACACGGGCAAGGAAGCATAATATCATGAAAGCCGTATGATAATCTTTCTATAGGTTCCCCGAAGAGAATGGTCTCATCACAAAAACACTTTCTATATGTTCTGTTATTTCGAGATTCGAAGAAGCAAGCAAGTTTTTCATATAGTTGTTTTTGTGTAGTGATCTCTGTTCATGGAGATCATGAGGCCACTGATACCCGAAGTGGTTAGGTGGGATAGAAGAGAGGGAAAGCGGGCTTCTATCACATAGTTTCTCTTTCAGGGTACATAGGACGGCCCTCTCGTCATTACCTTTTGTGCTTACCCGTAGCTAGCTGTGCCTGAAGTCATGGATGATGCTATTCCCACTGAGAGATGTGCTGCAAAATGGAAGCTGTGTTAGTCCTCGGCTAAAATCATCTTCCTTTATTAAAGACCATATATATCCATATGTAGGTAGAAGAGGGGATATAGTCGTTCAAAGCTAAGGTGAGTCTGTTCCAGCTAATTCCTCAGATTCCACTTTCCTGTCTGTCCATGTAAAAAGGAGTCCAGCCCACAAGGAGAGGGAATCCACAATAATATCTGTTTTAGATGCTTTCTACTATGTTTCATGTGATCAAAGAATAGTATCTTTAGACAGAACTAAAATAGCAGATGCAGATTCGAATGTTAAGGTTATTAAAGCTTAAAAGAAAAAGCAGTCATAGGTTAGGTGACTAAGAAAAGAATGTGGAAAGGGTCACGGATAGGATTGGTATATTAGTTTCAGCTATAACAGAGATTTCTCAGCATGTTTCTATCTGGTTGGTATCCGCTGGTACCATTCATTGTGAGTGCTTTTAGGGGTTGCTCAACTCTCGGCTATTTTCACCATCTAAATGATTGCATCTTCCCGTTCTCACAATTTCTCAAAGGTTATTGTATTGATACTATGGAATTTAGAGTTAAAAAACAATAGGGTTCAATTCGATTCATTTTGGAAACTCTAGCAGGGCCATCCCAAATTCCTCTCAGCTGTCATAATTGAATAAAAGGGATCGTATAGCTTTCCAATCTAGCAACATACATCTATGACCTAGGCATAACTGCCAACATCAGTATGCAGAAAGAATCTGTTTAGAACGGTTTAGAGTCGGAACCAAGGCAAGATATCCAGGATTCCGTATAGTAGAGGAACGAACACACTGGGCTTTCCCTTTCAAATAGACGACCTGGAGACAGATCAACACAGCCAATGCTTCTTTTAGACCTAGAACCCGGACCAGAACATGGAAATGGTTACAAGGCATCGAACGGCACTTGTCCTATCATACCTTCTCTTGTGGCTTTAGACTGTGTATATACTTGACCTTGCCAAGCAGAAGAAGCAGAAGCCCTATTGGAATCCGAGTCAGGGTCATTGTTGTTACAGTTTCCCCTTTTGGTAAAGGTTGGGTTGAAGGGATTGGGATTGGCTTATCGAGATGTGTGTGTATCTCATATCGTTCTAGTGACTCCGCTTTCCTGACCAGGGAACTGCTATCT
The DNA here is from genome assembly GCF_002575655.3 of Aegilops tauschii subsp. strangulata. Taxonomy (NCBI): domain Eukaryota; kingdom Viridiplantae; phylum Streptophyta; class Magnoliopsida; order Poales; family Poaceae; genus Aegilops; species Aegilops tauschii. Next base: position 127,598,919 of record NC_053038.3, on the reverse strand, counting down.
CAAGGATAGTCAAGTCCCGGATTCGAAAGTCGACATGATACGCTTGATTGGTCTGGCATCGCCGGTTTCGCAGGATCACTTATGCTATTTCGAGAACAAAGCCTGGCCCATGGGGAAGAAGTAGTAGCCAATGCCGAAACTACTTGCTTGCTTTTCCTTTCCGACGCCAATGCCAACAAGTGCTTTCCTGACTCGAGAACGAGTACATACGCTTTCTCCGATGCTTGCTCTTGTTACGAGCTTCTACCCGACCGATTAGCCCAGAGCACTAATACGCTTTCTTTCCTCGAACAAGTACCTTTCCTTCGAACGAGAATGCCAACTGCTTCCTTCCAACAATCCAATACGAATACGAATGTACGAATGACAGGCCATTCCCCGGAGTAGAGTAGAAATGAATTCATTCACATCTGCTAGAAACCAGAGCCTGAGCTATGAACCGATCTAAGAGCGGACAAGCAAGCCTATTCCTATTGTTTTGGGTGGCAGATTCCATATGTTATTTCTCATTGCGAATACAGATTCTTCTTGTACCGTAGTAGCTCGACTGCTTTCCTGACTTGACTCGATAACTGCTTTCGCTTCCCCAATCCCAGAGCATCCAAGAGATTCGTTTCCACACGCCTGATCCGCAGTTCAATTCGTGCCGGTGCCGGCAAGAGATCCTGTTCCTATTGGGCAAGGGATTTGATAGCTAGAAAAACAAGCGGCGGATTCGATTCTTTTTGATAGCAGAACGGGATATTCCACTCTTTTAGATGCGCACCACACTTCATCAGTAGAAAAGCCCGGCGCCTGAAACCCAAGCTCAAAACCACCCTTCCTTTAGTTGGACCGGCATACATATCTTATCTCGTAAGAAACAGGGGAATATTGATTTCGAGTAAGCATCGTATCCTGATCCTGCTATTGATGTAGATTTAGCCACACCAGCACCTGAGCCCGCAACTGCTTCCTCTGTAATCGAGGAATATCCCGTCCCGGATTTTCCCTAAAGTATTATGGGATATCTATTATTATTGGCAATTTGTTTAGTTCCTGCAGAAAGAGATGCGCCATAGTATCCCTCGGGCATGGGCCAACCACCAAGGCCAGGAACTAGAACAACTCGATACTTTCCACCATCCACAACCCTTGATTTCTCATATTTGTGCAACGGCTGTTCTGGCACTATTCTCCGATTTCCACCCATTGTTCACATTCTATATACCTTGCCCCCTCCTCCCAACTTCATCACACCCACCTTTTTAACATTGTTTTGAAACAAAGGAAACATGCAACTGCCCGTACTTTCCCACTTGTATAGCCCACCACTTAATTAATGCGCGACCTGATGCGGGTCATATTGGATGATCAGCGAACCTAATTATATTCACCTGTAGCCAATGACCAATACATAATCTCAGAATCCTCACCCAGCTCGGTTGATTGGATCTCCCTTTAATTCATATATGCTACTTCCGGTCCGGGCATAAGTGGAAACCCATTGATCTCGGGATCAGGACTCGAACTTAGAAGCTCTTCCTCTTTTAGCAACCGGATTGCTCCTCGCAATAAATATGGCTCAGGTGTTGGATCAATAGCTCCTGTTTAGGAAGGATGTCATGGGCCCCCAAGCATCCCCTTAAATATGGTGAATGAAGAGAATTGGACCAGTCCTTGAATAGGAATGATGGGTATCCTTGTCATAGGGCTATGTTTCTGTCAGAGTCAGTGGCACCCTTTAAAGTAGTCTGGCTGGATTGCTGCTGAATAGCTTGATGGGTCAGGGCAGATTGATAGGGAAAGAACCCTCGCCATCTGGAATCACTATCTTCCGTGGATGTTCTCGTTCTCCTTCTCTCATTTCTGTGATTGTATAAGCTAGATAGGCTTCTGTAGTTTCCGGGTTGCTGGGTTCCATTTTTCTTTGCCTGCTGCATATCTCACTCAATCCCTTGCTTTCAAGAATAGCATTTCCCTAGCGCTAGTTGTGGGTCAGAGTTGACAGATCAGAAGTAGAATACTTGACTTCTCTAAGATGCCAGGAGGGAACAGAACAGTCATGCAGAAGAGAGAAGCAGGTGAGGATGGGACCCGGAAATGCATTCGATTTTCTCGAGTGAAGTAGTTGAAAATGTACCACCCTTTACGGGATCTTCTCTGGTGCGCCAACCCTAGAATGTCATATTATGATGGCGCTGGAACTGGATCACTCCACTCCAGAGGCAGGTAAGCTTGCTCCTTGCACTGGCACTGGCTTGCTTCGCCCAGATAGGGCTTCTGTTGGTCTCTCTTTTTCACTATCACTGAAATCCACCTCCTCTTTAGAAAAATGAGAGCTGCTCTTTGGTAGTTTCGGTAGTCCCAAGTAAGCTATCGACTCTGGTGTCCAATCAGTTCTGAAGTCTGGCTTGTCATTGGAAAAGGTAGCAAAGAATATCGTATTAAGATGTCGGTAGTACAAAGCAAGCTACTTCGTCTGTTCACTCAATTGGCTCCCTAATCTTGCCTTTCAAAGAAAGGATAATGCGTAGGAGTGAAGCAGTTGACTACTGTGTCTTGAGGAGTTCTGTACCGTACCCTGTGTGTCCGATCGAGTTCTGCGGTCTACGGCTATATCCGACCAATTATCCAAGGCGCGGTCCACCTCTTTCTATGCTTCAATTTAGTGACGCGAGTAATGGTGGTGTTTGTTGTACTATAGGTACTGGGTTCGTTCTCTCGTTGTCAGTATGTATTGAACTACCACAATACAGGACTAGTGGGCCCCCTGTCTATCTATTAGCCGTCTATCTATTAGACCTATCTAGAAGTAGAAGTTCGTTGCATTCCCGGAGATGTAGAATCGAGTGTTTAGCTTACCGGGCATTGTGCTAAGTTTGCATCCGAATTGAAATCTGGCGCTACTACTCAAACACGAAAGCTAGGGAAGGGAATAGAAGGGCGGGTAGATCAATGTGATGATAGCACCACGCCAGGCACCGAAGACGAAAGCGAAACATCGTCGGTAACACTATACGTTGTAGTCTCGCATTATCCACTGGATCCGCGGCTAACCATATATAATGCTCAATGCTATGCAAAAGCAATAAAGGGGAGATTGTCTTCTAACTAACTATATAAGTAATTTATATAACTAGATGATTCTCGTTCAAAAGATTCTTCCCATTATCATTATATAGAGAGGCGGAGGCGCGTAGCAATAAAAAAGCTTGCTTGTTGGGCTGATGAGGCTCGAGAAAGACTGTGAAGTGAAGATGTGCCATTACCGAAACCATTTCTTTGCTTTGGGCGAAGTTCCTTTATAGGGAGCTCACTTCCTTGCTTGGTTGGTTGGTTGAACTTGCTTTTTAGGTGCGGTGCGTGTGGGTCTAGTTTCATTTATGAGTGCTGCATATATTTCCGTTAGTAATGGTTTTGAGCTTGGGAAGAAGGGATATGGGTATGGCATCATCCCAGATTTGATCTAAGGCTAGTTCCGTGTGTGCAACTACTATCTTATCTCAATATCAGGCTAAGGCTTGGCTAAGTGCTCTAGAGGTTTTCCTTATTGTCCTGGTTCTTACCTCAACAGGGCAGGGGAGATAGTTGGAAGTTGAATAGTCGTATCGTATCAGTTCAGAGAATCCCTGTTGAATGGCTTGGCTTTCAGTGCGAGTCTAGTTGACAGATTCCTAGGCTAGCTTCTCCTTATGTGCGGGTCTAGTCTACAGAACAGATGAAGACCCAGAACCGAGGAGAACAGAACGAATACCGATCTCAGAGCGGACAATCAATCCCAGTTCCTAGTTTCCTTCAAGCAATAGCCTGCCTGTTCCCGTTCTTCGTGTAGCAAACCTCGTATAGTGGATACGACTGAGAACGAGCTTGACTCCACTCACTGCAAAGGAACAACTGATTCTCCAATTCCGTGGTTTGTTTTCCTTTAATTCTACCTACCTTCTTTTCGCCGGAGGCATATTTGATACGTTATTTAACATTCCGAAGAAAGTGCAAACTTCCAGATCTGAAGGAATGGCAAGATCAGAGATCCATTTTACGCTGGGGCCTGGCCAATGGGGAATCAGTAGTACTCGACCTTTGCTTCAGAAATCCACTGTTGCTGAAGAGAAGAGAAGAGATTTCTAGCGCGCACTCCTATCCGAGTAGAAAGACAGCCTACACTCACTGTTGGCAATGGAAGAGACTAGACTCTTTCCACACTTAAGATCCCAAGGGACAAGACAGATCAGATCTTTCTCTTTAGCCGGTCTCGTGTTAGATCCTATGATTTGGTTAGTTAGCCTACGAGAACAAGTCACAAGTTTTTTGTTTGACTATGCATCCAGTTCGTTGCTATCTCTATCTTTATCTACATGGATATTAACACGCACTATTCTTGAGAGTCAAGACACCGTTTTGCTTTAAAGAGCAAAAAAAATCCCAGATAATTACTAATGCACCGTTGAGTACACAGATTCTTTTCCTGTTCGTACTAGAGTATAGTAAGGAAAAACTGCTTGACCGATTCAAGGTCAAGATAACTAGTGTGATTCCTACACTGGGAGAATCGTGGATATGTAGGGAATAGAGAAATGCCACCCGCCTAAGTAAAGAACTGTTACAAATAAAGAGGAAACTAATAAGGATAAGTAAGAAACAAGAGAAAGGAAACCATATTTGATATCGGAATATTCGGTTTGATAACCCGCAACTAATTCCCCCTCTGGGTAATCTTTCACATTCGGCCAAAGAAGAAATTCGAAAAACTAGAAAGCCTATAGGCTGACGCCAAAGATTCCATAAAAAAAACCATATTTTGGCTGTGCTTCAACTATATCAACTGTACTTGAACTATTAGATAATCATAGTCGATAATAACATCACAGCTCCCACCGCTATTGAAAAACCTTACATGAAACCTTAGCTTCATACGGCTCCTCTATGATCAGAAAAAAAGGACTGTTTCGGTATTATCCCCCAGGTTTATCAGTTGCAGGTGAATCCTGTGAAACATCTCTCTCGAGGCTAGTAACAACACTTGGAAATGAAAAATGAGCTTAGCGGCTGTACCGGGTCAGGACCATAAACACCACGAGCCAGTTAAGCAACAGAAGCTGTGGGCGAAAGCACACTCATCATTCTCAGACCTGTGGTCGAGGTACGTGCGAACAAGTTCCCATTCTCTATGTTTCATGGCCTATCAATGAAAGTCGGTATCAGGCTGGCTCGCTTGGCGGGTCGTCTCCTTATATACCTAAATCCTCGTTTCACTCATCTGTAAAGGTCTACCCTTCGAAATGTAGGTTGAGTTCCCCCGTATGTAGCCAGCCACACTCTACTCGCAGGTAAAATATTGGCATAGACAACAGAGAATGTGCTAGGTAGGAAACCGAAGGAACTCTTACTATACGAGAATTTGCAATTCAATATGACAACCGATCAGAAGGGATTGGACGATCCCAATGCGTTGCCCTCCTTCGCAATACCGGAACTATCTGACCGAGCTCCATCAACACAGTAAGCGGAAGGGACAGCAGATACGGATAGACTGGATCCGGAAAGGGATTTTAGCCAGTCCTTGCCTATTGCTGGGCTGGTTGTTTTGTCACGGTCCGATTAGTAGAAGGTGAGTGAGTAAGACAAGCCCCCCGAAGCGTAATGTAGAGCTATACTGCTCTTGTTTTTCCTTCCGCCCTGCTTAGGAGAACTTTGTCTAGAACCCACTTTAGCTAGCTTTCAAGGATACCATTACAGATGAGTGAAGCGAGTATACCGTTTCCGGAGCTCCCGAGGTAGCGCGGTAGCGGAAGCCCTTTCTAGTTCAAGCAGTTCCAATTCCTATTCTGCTTCACCGCTTACACCACACTCTATTGGTTCGCCTTGTGGTGCCTTTCGATCAAGGTCTACTTTGGTTGATCCACTTTCTTCTACAGTGCGTTATCCGCATCGAAGTTAGCCAGGTTCCTACCGCTTCTTGATATTATGGATTTTGCAATCCCTGAACGCCAGTGCTTCTACAACCGACGGATACTATTTAACATAAATAATAAGTAGAAATGGACAAACGAGTGTGGCTACACAGAGTGAGGAAAAAACATGGTGGTACCAGCATTGCGTATCACTCACTATGCTTTATGTAATATGGCTTAAGAAATGGTAAAATGGGAGTCCTGAGCAAAGCACATCTGATCGATATGAATGAAAGATACATCCGTCTTTTCTTCTCCTTCGAAGGTTAGGTATCCGCTCGTTAGTTCAGCGCCGCATAAATACTGACTTTAAAAGGGGCGACTCCCGCCTGTGCTTAAGTTGTTTCAAGCTTGTAAAGACTCGCGGTCGGAAGATTGACCTGGTTTTCTTTCAGCGGAAACTCTACCTAATGGTTCAGATTCCCCGGGGTCCATGGGTCTATGGCCGCTTAGCTTAGACAGCCTTGTTAGAGACATGAATGCGGGGTTCGGTTTCCAATTGATTTGTATTCACCGGGACCTCCCCTTATTGGATTTTCTCCACTTTTCTAGTTGCTGTGGAAAGAATGTTGAGCAAATGAGTTTAAGGGGTGGTTTTCTGTTTACTTTTTTTCAGCCTACGTCGTCTCTCTTCCAGAACCTCACAATCATCAGTGTCTGAAGTTTCATGATGAATATTGGTTTCACATTTTATTGCTTACGTGAGGAAATATCAATTTGGAACTCGAATTTGTATTTGAGTTATGATGAGGAGTGAGGTAGATTCGCATTGTTGAAGAAAGCGAAGAAAAAGGATGCTGATATGGCTTGCTTGTGGCTCTTTCTTCTATTGGCTAGTCTCAGGCATGATAGTTCCAATTTCTTTTGGAAAGCAAGTGCGGCTCAGTCATAAGTGTTAGTAATAGCATGAAGTAAGTTGTCGGTAGCCGGCATTAGGTAAAAGGAAAAGCTTCTCAAAAGCATCCAGAAATATCATAGAATGGTGATCGAGATCACCTTCACGGGAATCATCCTTTGCAAATTGGGGGAAGGGAACCAATCAAGTCACCAAGAAGTTCCCGAAACTTGGTTTAGTATTCAGGTTCTTCTCTTCCAGCGTTTAGTATTCAAGTTCTTCTCTTCCAGCCCCCTGGCCCCTCTCTGATAAGTCAAGTTTTCAAAACGAAAAGCAAATGACAAATCTGGTTCGATGGCTCTTCTCCACTACCCGCTTTACTACTTTCTATTTTTTCTTATGTATTAAGTTTCCCTTAATATATAATTTGATATTACTTTCGATTTGTATATTTTTATTCCTTTGTCATTTTATATTATGCCTAATACCAATTTTCAATCTTTTTAGTTCGTGCTTCGTCGGCTCCTCCTTTCTGATCACTCTCCCGCCGGAGATTCAAGACCCCCAGGCTCTAGCTCATTTAGCAGGGCTAAACTTCTATCTGAGTCTTTACGAGCAGGATCCGGGATGGGTTACGTTCATTCAGAACGAGCTTAATCACAATACCCCCCTGGAAGACATACCTGGGCGGCTTAAGCTCTTCCTAATGGAAAAAAAGCTCTCTTCTATGCGACAAGATGTCATTCAGGAATTTGTGGCGCTTTATCAAAGAGTAGGGCCTTATCTACCGATCGAGCCCTACTTGGTCGATGAAGCGCTTCGTTCCTATCTGGACCATATTCACGCAACTGATTCTTTCACTGTTCTCCAAGCGTCTTATCAAGATCTGCGGGAGAATGAGGGAGGATCCGTTTTCTTTCGAAATGCTGTTTCCCACAACCGGGATCTCCTTGAGGCGGAAAGCTCCGCAAGGAGGTGCCTGGAAGTGGAACAGAGGATCCGGTGGGAAGAAATCCCCAAGAGCAAGGCAAGTCTCGAAAGAGCAGAGCACGAGCATGCTCTCGACTTGTTTAAGTCGGAGGATCTTAGAAGGGAATTAGAAAAAAAGAGCGGGGTAGCTCAGTAATTCTGATTCTTTTCTCTTCCAGCCCCCGGGCCCCTCTTTCTTTTCTCTTCCAGCCCCCCGGCCCCTCTTTGATAAGGAAAGTTTTCATTTCTCAAATAAAAAATGACAAATATGGTTCGATGGCTCTTCTCTACTAACCACAAGGATATTGGGACTCTCTATTTCATCTTCGGTGCCATTGCAGGAGTGATGGGCACATGCTTCTCCGTACTGATTCGTATGGAATTAGCCCGACCCGGCGATCAAATTCTTGGTGGGAATCATCAACTTTATAATGTTTTAATAACGGCTCATGCTTTTTTAATGATCTTTTTTATGGTTATGCCGGCGATGATAGGTGGATTTGGTAATTGGTTTGTTCCGATTCTGATAGGTGCACCTGACATGGCATTTCCACGATTAAATAATATATCATTCTGGTTGTTGCCACCAAGTCTCTTGCTCCTATTAAGCTCAGCCTTAGTAGAAGTGGGCAGCGGCACTGGGTGGACAGTCTATCCGCCCTTAAGTGGTATTACCAGCCATTCTGGAGGAACAGTTGATTTAGCAATTTTTAGTCTTCATCTATCAGGTATTTCATCAATTTTAGGTTCTATCAATTTTATAACAACTATCTTCAACATGCGTGGACCTGGAATGACTATGCATAGATTACCACTTTTTGTGTGGTCCGTTCTAGTGACAGCATTCCTACTTTTATTATCACTTCCGGTACTGGCGGGGGCAATTACAATGTTATTAACCGATCGAAACTTTAATACAACCTTTTTTGATCCTGCAGGAGGGGGAGACCCAATATTATACCAGCATCTCTTTTGGTTCTTCGGTCATCCAGAGGTGTATATTCTCATTCTGCCTGGATTTGGTATTATTAGTCATATCGTATCGACCTTTTCAAGAAAACCGGTCTTCGGGTATCTAGGCATGGTTTATGCCATGATAAGTATAGGTGTTCTTGGATTTCTAGTTTGGGCTCATCATATGTTTACTGTGGGCTTAGACGTTGATACGCGTGCCTACTTCACCGCAGCTACCATGATCATAGTTGTGCCCACAGGAATCAAAATCTTTAGTTGGATCGCTACCATGTGGGGAGGTTCGATACAATACAAAACACCCATGTTATTTGCTGTAGGGTTCATCTTTTTGTTCACCATAGGAGGGCTCACTGGAATAGTTCTAGCAAACTCTGGGCTAGACATTGCTCTACATGATACTTATTATGTGGTTGCACATTTCCATTATGTACTTTCTATGGGAGCCGTTTTTGCTTTATTTGCTGGATTTTACTATTGGGTGGGTAAAATCTTTGGTCGGACATATCCTGAAACTTTAGGCCAAATCCATTTTTGGATCACTTTTTTCGGGGTTAATCCGACCTTCTTTCCCATGCATTTCTTAGGGCTTTCGGGTATGCCACGTCGAATTCCAGATTATCCAGATGCTTACGCCGGATGGAATGCTCTGAGCAGTTTCGGTTCTTATATATCCGTAGTTGGGATTCGTCGTTTCTTCGTAGTTGTCGCAATCACTTCAAGCAGTAACATCAAATCACAAACTACACGAAAGTTGTCCTTTTTGCGGGCTACCTGTATATCGGTCTTTTTTTTGGTCTTAGGGTATTCCTTTGCCCACAACGATTGCGGGTTTTTTGGTTTGTGGTTAGCCTGTTGCTTAGTCTTATTTTAAGTGTAGAATCGGCTGCGGCTCAGCCAATATCGGGGGACATCGTAATGGGTACTTCTGAACCATCTGTCAATCAGTCCCCCGCTACTTCTGAACCTTCTGTCAATCAGGCCCTTCCTTCTGTCAAACAGGCCCCGGGTACTTCTGAACCATCTGTCAATCAGTCCCCTGCTACTTCTGAACCTTCTGTCAATCAGGCCCTTCCTTCTGTCAAACAGGCCCTTCCTTCTGTCAAACAGGCCCCGGCAACTTCTGAACCTTCTGTCAATCAGGCCCTACCTTCAGACGTAGCTAAGGAAACTGGCAAAGGCTCGGGCTGCTGCTCGTCTCTTTTTGGATGCCTCTGTTCTTGTGGGTGCAAACACCTTTGCTTTTAGCTTGAGCGCCAGAATAACCCGGAACGAGGGATGGATGAAGCGGGAGACGGCCGATAAAAAAGGGCATACTTATTTTTAATGATGGGAAAAAGGCAGGCAAATATCCCATCTAATGGTGGGAGGGGCGCCGGGATCCCCTGGTACGGGATCCTCCCATCATGATGGACTAAATGGATAAGTCGCAGTAATCTAAAATATTGGTTCGAACCCAATTCATGACTCGTTTAGAAGGACAGCATTCTCTCTAAGATCAAATGCAAAAAAGCAGGTAGGATAAAATAAGTCATTTAATAGGTTGAGAGAGGCTATCTCTCCTTTCCTTCTATCTACAGTATTTTTTAGGTTATCCCCTTTATAGGTATGGTTAGCCTAATAGCTCATCAATCTAGGATAACTGGGTTTTTAGTAAATCGAATGGATGCGCCTGTTTTTCTTAATAGAGCGAAGCGGTTACCAGGGTAGCGTCCTTCCTCACAGTGGGCAGGCTCGATTGCACCCCGTAAGGGCCCCATCACCTTTTATTATAAAACAAGCACATCAACAGAAACTCTTTCTATATGATAATTTGAGAGTGAAAGTAAGAAGTGGAATGGAAACATGGATTTCTAGTTTGATCGGGGTGAGGAATTGGACAGGATCGGGCATCAATCAGTGCCCTCCGTCCCAACGGGAAATGCACTCATGAATTGATGATTTATCCGCCACTGTTGTTGATGCCAGCCCTAGTAGGACGTTGATACTTTCTTATTTAACCCATCCATTCCATAAAAAAGGGATCTTTGAAAGAAAAAGTTCTTCCCACCTAGTGCTACTTTCTTACTTCCCCCTTGCCCAATAACTGAGATCTTGCAAATAGTTACTTAATAGCAAGCACTGATCTAACTTATGCTTTCGAGTAACCTGACGAACGCGAACTACCTTCGTACATTCTGTCCAACTGGCAGGCACACCCCCATATTAATAAGTGGTATAGATAGGAATGTGATTGAATAAGAACTATTCTTAGTATCGCGTGCGGAACCCGAAACCAATTCCCACTTCCAACTTGAATGCACGGGGACGAGACGGCTCAATGCACAGGGACGGGACACGGGGCTAGCACTATTTTATGCGGCACTAACCCCCATTTGTGCGGCACTAAGCTCCCAATTTCACTTCCGGGGTCTTGGCGCCAAAAAGCCATACATAGCTATCACTTCTCGTGCCAAAGCGCTCCCCCGAGGGAGACCCATCCACTAATTAATACCTTCTTCGGAGGTCGAAGATGCCATCCCGCTCCCGAAGAAAGGAGACAATCTATGTAACCTTAGCCCACCTTTCCTAGTACCTTCGGACACTACAATAGGTAGCTGTCTTTCTTAACCTTTATTATCAATTTAAAGTCGTCGATTGTTAAGCATTAACTTCCTGCACCTAACCTCACACCAACTCCTTACAGATCGGGTCTTTAGGGCTCACAACAACTGGGAGGATTGACATCCTTTATTGATCGCGGTTAGTTTTCTTGTATCAAATGACTTCCCAAGCTACCTTTCCGACTTGATGAACTAATCATCACAAGCAAGGGAAAGAAAACAAGGCATATTTTCCCCTAGTTCTAGAGTTCAAGTAGCATAAACCGGTGCTAGCCCTATTACTGGCATTACTTAGTAGCCTAGCTAGCGCCCTTCTGTGCTATTAAGCATATCTTTACCCTTGCAAACCTACTGTACTAAATGCCTTTCAAGATGTATATTTCTAAACTGACTTAACCTATTAAGCCCTTCTCCCTAAACTTAAAAATCCCTATCCAGAAACCTATCCAGATGCCTTTCTTTTGAAACCTAAGACACCGGTGGCTTATACCTATACTTGCAAACAAACCCATCCCTTGCTTCTTTACCTATTACGTATATTACATATAAACCTCTTCCTACCAGGTGCGTCTAATTTATCCTGGGTGTCCCCACCAGAAAGCCCACCGTTACCAGAGCCTCGGTACCTATACCGGAATCTTAACCATTACCATCACCGGTATCACCTCCATCTTTACCAGACTCAGTATAACCATTACCATTATCATCATTGTTTCCACCATCATCAGCATTTTCCTCAGAAACGGGAACATACTTTTTTAAGTAATAATCCTTACAACCTAAAGAATTCATACTCTCAGCACCATAAAGTTAAGAGCACCGGGAATTAGCTGAGCAGCTTTCAAGGTGCCTACTAGCAGTTTGTTTATGCATTCTCTATTTCAGTTGCCAGTTGTAATATCTAGGTATTCCACGTTTCATCTATCTAAATTATTCGGGCATGCTCCAAAAACCAAACCAGGGAACACATTCAAAAGTAAGAACATGAACATAAAAAAAGAAAAATCACTCAAATATTAATTTTACAAACAACCAATAAGAGCAATTGCGCATCCAGACATCATGTTTTTCGATTCGAGTTTTGGCAGGGCAGGCAATCTACGAATTTATAGATCCTTAAGCAGTAGAAAGAAGAAGGAAAGTCTGCCTTTTCTTCCACCTATACTACTTTCTTCTTTTGCGGATTGGAGGTTACCACAGGTTGCTTAGGAGGATCTATTTCAATGAAACCAATAAAAATAAGAACTAAAGATCTAATCTTTAAGAACTCAACGATCTTCTATCGAAAAAGAACCCGATGGAATTTGGAGTATTTGGGATCTCCTACTCATCCCACCTCATCCGGTCTATTAGGTTCGGGAAGCTCGATCAACCCTGAAGAAATATGTGAAGAACAACATCTTCATTTCAAAAAAGGAATATTCTTTTTCTTCTCTTTTTATCTTTCCAAAGAAAACTTCTTTTCTTGCTTCACATGACACCAGGAACAGGAGGTGGTTCCACAACTCCATTCAATACCTAAGAAAATCTCTAATACTGAGATCAGCCTTTCAGTAGAGGAGCAACCAATGAGTGCGGACGCATACACCCTTGATTAGGACTAGCAATTAGGAGATCGTCCTCGAACAAAGAGCTCAACTGCTTTTGATTTCATACCTACTTTGGATAAAAGCACTTCTTTGGCGGAGCACTAAAATAAGTACGGACACTGGGATCGACCATCCACTATTCTTTAATGCACCTGAACCAATTATGAGAATGAACTAATAGCCAAATGTTTATCATATATAGATGGATTCCTTCCACCAATGCCAACATTGAATTCTAGACGACGTGCTTCATACTTCAGACATAACATACTTTACGAAAAAGGGGAAACTCGGTTCTTTCCAGTCGAAGTTGAGTTTTAGAGCCCAAAAACCCTCGATGAATCAAGGGAATTTGAAGAGAAAGGGCGGCTCTCGTACTTTATAGAACTTCCTAACATTCGTATTTTCATTCGTTATATAGCGGCGAAAATATCCCATTCATCCGTTAGTGATTTCTTGCTTGCATTGGGCATTTAATATTCATGTGTAGTGACTGGGTGGGGCTTCCATAGCCGCCAGATACCTCCTGCACGCCCTTCTGGGTTGAAGATTCCTACTCCTTACGGTGAGCAGTGGGCGGCATAGCTTTTTCTAGAGGATAGCATTGGCTGTCTTGCCTTCTGGATTGTACTTCCTATTAGTTCATGGGAGATAAAACCCATCCGGATTTTAGAATATCTAAAAAAGTACGGCCTTAGTCGCGCATTGGTGTGAGCGAGGGGGAGATTCAGAACCTGCCGCTATGGCATATTGCCAGCCGATACAATTGGAAAGCGAGACCAAACACTCTAGACTCTTACTCAAAACATCGAATGCAATGAAAAATTCTTCGACAGACGGACTTAGCTGCTTGATGTCATAAGCAATCTTCCTCGTATAGCGAAATCAAGAGTTCACGCCCAGCATGAAGGAAAGCACTTCTACTTTCTCTGAGCTCCCCATACAGTGGCACATCACCAGCCTTGCCTTAGTTCTCTTCTCGTTCAATGCTGTCTTTTCAGCGCTGATGGAAGCATGCCAAGGTGAAGTTGACGATCTCTTTAGCCTTTCTCCTTCTCTCATCTTGCCCTATGAGCTCATGCAGTGAGTGCCGCAGGATGATTTAGTTCTGAGCGAGGGCTTGACCCGTTGAGGAGGGCATATTCTTCTGCATCTCTCTTGTCGGATCGCCTCCCCGTGTCCACGTCGTCGAAGAGATAGTCTTTGGACCCCGATTTCCCATCGTAGGGAGCACTCTTCTGAGCCCCTAGATTCGCCGAAGGATGAGATCTTGCCTATGCAGTAGGATGAACAGGAAAGTTCTCCTCCATTGAGACCCCACCGCCGTGGAAGACTACTACTTTTTCTTATGAAAAAAAAGAGGAAAGCGTAAATCAATTTAGTTATCTTAGCTCTTTCAGGGAATCTTCTCTAGAGCCCTACCTGGAGTACTAGGATCATTCCTTAGTCCTCCCAGAGACTGCAAGAAAACCGTAGGGAAGAGGACAAGCTGGAAGAACACTCCCAAGATAAACTAAAAATCCATCCCCGGGGACTTTTTAAAAGCAGCTGAAAGGAAATGCTGCTTCCTTTCTATACGCTAATTCTTGCTTTGAAGGGATGTTCCAGACAAGGCATTCTTAAGTCCCACCTCACCTATATCCAACTTGAGGTATTCCATTGTTTCTAGTATAATAAGCAGGTTTAAGCCATGGAAGACATGAGTCACTAAAGTGCTGTTAACTAGATCGCGAAAGATGTGCCAAAGAGGTTTTCCAGCACATGGAATAGCACTCGCAGGGGCATCCTGTCAGTCGCCGCCGACAAGTCGTAAGATTTATAAGCCGATCTATTGACAATATAGTTTAATGGGGCCATCTGAAGGAAAGTTCCACCCGACGATAGCTTGGCCAGATCTTCACGATAAATTTACTTACTCGCATCAAACAAAACCCTTTGATTAATTGCCAATAGCATCTTCTCTTGGCTTCCCCTCAACTGTTTGAACCAGACGTCCACCCCGAAACGAAATAGGTCTTGTGTCGGCCCCTCAGTTCTAGGCCGAAGTAGAGTGAACGTGTTTCCGCACGCGTCCAAATTCTTATTCATATACAACCCATTTCTGGTGTCTAACGCATACCTAACCCGAGATGGCCAGAGACAACAAAGAGGGGAGTTTTGCTCGCCTCAGCTATGGATAAATCCAAGCGTTGAAGCAAACACACTCAGCTATAACACCCTGTTATAGGTTTTGGGAAAAGTCCTACCGATGTAATTATAGACAACATAATTTGGCCTTCCTGGTAGGGACCCATGTTATACCCTGACCAACGCTTCTTCCTTCTCTTTCCGTCCTTTGTAATACCCAACGCACAAACAAGGACAACTTTCTTAATGATTGATATTCATGAACGCTTCCTTCTCAGGCTTGTGTTAGTTAAAGACCCCTAGCCCGCCGATAAGCCTGCTTGCTACTATCACTTTCGTCTTCGAAGTCTCCATTCCCAATATCTTTATTGTGTGGTTGTGAAGTTCCCAGGAGATACATAGGGTAAGATCTATGACCAGGCAACTGCATCGAGTTTCTCTTCTTCCACTATCGGATCGGGTGTTTTCTCCGTTCGGTCGGCTTGGCCAGCCCGGAAGTAATACGAAGTGAACGGGAACCTTGCGCATGCAGCGCTAACAGCTTTCGACTCGAGTACAGTAGGAATAGTTTCCTTAACCTGAGTGACCAAAGGAAGAACGCTCTTGATACATTCCATTCGGAAGATCGCATTGAGTAGGTGGCTCCAGCCTGCCAGGAGCCCATCTTGAATAGTAAGTTCGGATTGCTAAGATAGGAGCAAAGCCGAACGTAAGCATCGGTACGGATCGACTGGCCCGCCCACCATCACCACCGGAACTTTCACCTCTCGGCTCAGAGAGTTTATCGCATCCATATCTTCTTGGGGCTTTCTGGTATCTTTTATAGATTCCTTGAGATGGAGGCACTAGTGTGACTTTAGGTGACCTAAGTTACTTAAGATGACTTTCGGAGTAGTTTTGCTCGAGCTGCGGGTAATTCACTTTCCGGATGGTGCTTCTCAATAGAAGGATCGATACGGGTAGGACCACTAACCAACAGGAAAGCATCTCCAGATCCGATATGAGAACTTGCTTCTCTATACGAAATTCATTAAATGAAAAGGTAACTATATGCGCTCTATGCGCTTTGTCTTCATCACCATTATATCCTTTTTATCTCTTGTGGAACGACTTGGGAAAGTTGCCCAGAAAGAAAATAAAACTCCCGTATTCGCCCTTTCTTGCTTGCCCCTAACCAGAATAAAGATCACAATGAAACTTTGATAAATTGGACTCCGCTAAGACCCGCTTGATATGAGTAGATTGCCCCGAGTATTTTACTTTGACAAGACAAAATCACTTGTTTTTTTAGCTATATGAGAAAGAGCTGGCGTGTACCCGAACCCCCCTCCTGGTAGCAAAACAGATCAATACCTCGATTCGTATCTACTCACCGGGCGGAAAAAACATAACATAGCATTTCTCATAAATAGACAGTTTTCGTTGAAACGATCATTTCCAAGTTCAAGATGTTGTTTCCCTGTGAAGAATTCCTCTAGCTTGGCATGTTGGTACCAAAATACTACCTATGCTGACAGCTAGCAATCGATAAGCCATCTAGCTTCTCTCCTCTATGGTGACGGCTTATAACACGTCGATCCAGCTTTTCTTCCTGGCGCAGTAGAGGAAGGTCCATTGGGTGTAGAGAGAGTACCATGTGATCAGTCTGTAATGCTTATTGGAAAGTGCTCTCTATCGTCCGGGACGTGAAAAACACATGTTCTGACTTCTCTTCTGAGAAAATGGGGTGGATCATCTTCAAAAGCAACTCTGCAAGCAAAAGCCGCCTCACAAGCGCATACCTTTCTCCCTTGGAGCAGAAGTCGTCGTACTCCACTTCAAGATGCTCCTTGGTGGTCGCTCTCCGAAGTAATGTCGCTTGAATACGAGACACATCACTCATCAAGCACGTTTCGAGCAAGCAAGACAACACTAGCTTCTACGACTCCGAGTTAAAGAGCGAGTATTCTCCAAGGTGACATTGTCCTCAAAAAGGTCGTGTATCCACAGTCCCAAAGCAAGCTCCGCCTAAAATGGGTAGTGTTGCATCGTGTCACAGTCCTAGGATCCAGAGCTCACCGCCTGTCCTCCATGGAAGGTTCCTCCTGCAGCTTCTGATTGTACAAGCAAGGCACGCACAAGTCCAACTATGTATGATTACAGGGCATCAACCCCACTGATCATCCCACGGGCGAATCGTTGTTTAAGCACGAAAATGGAATAAAAAAGTAAGTTCTGATATCGTAGTGCCCGCGCGCCTACATGTACTACTAACGGATTCCAGAACCGGTGCTCCCTCCGAGAGTAAGTCACTCCAGTGGAATCAGCAGATACCGGGTCCTAGTTCCCTAAGTGGTTACCCGCTTGTGTTCCTTTATATGACCACTAGAGCCGGTAGAGGATCAAACGGAGGTAGAACTTAGCAATCCAGCCTACTCACCCGACTCGGTCCACCCGTATGCGAGGTTTGGGTCTCCTACGAGACGTGGTAGGTAGGCAATCTCCTACTATGTGTTTTTCATGCCACTCCCTCTATCAACATAAGTAAATGTGCATAAAAGAAATACAACTGCTCAGTCAAATCTCTATGCGCCAATACATGGAAAGATCAAAGCCTCGCGGGACACGTAATGAGACCTACCCACCACCCTTGTGCGTGCGAACCTAACAAGAGATGCTGATGCCAGCTACACCGCGCTTTCTTTCTGACCGACCTGACGTTCCGAGGAGAAGAAGGAATGGTTGTATGCATGCGCCGGACGCCTATAAAAAAGTAAAAGAAACCATGGATGGGGAGAAAGAAATCCCTACTTACTTGACAGGTTTCCGGGTCTCAGAAACATAGAAAGGATTTCACAAATAGGATAAATGTCCAGTGAGGACATCTCCTTGCTTGCTTTTTCATTGACTGATTCTAGTGGCTGGCCTAGTGAGAGAATTACCAGTGTCTGTCATTAGACTTTATCTTTCCACGGTGAACTCCTTTGTTGTTGAAAATCGGCTGGTTGGATTGACCTTTGGGATTGAGTCACTCGTACATTGAATCAGAGTATTTCGTATAACTCTTACTTAACAGACTTAGTGGACTGATTGATTGTTTCTTAGTTAGGATTTTCTATTCCTCCTAGCTTGCGAAATTCCCCTCTGCACTTGCAGCTTTAATAAGAAGTAGTAGATGGGAGTAAGGGCTCGGCTGGTGAGTAGTAGGAGTAAGGGCCCGGCTAGTGAGAACTAGCTTATACTATCTTTCTGGTGTAAGAGCATCTCGCTTATACTTTCGGAGATCTCTCTCGTAATCTTCTTTCCCCACTCCTCATCCAAGTGAGGAGCTACCCGAGATCATCGAAACCCACCACACAAACCCTAACTGGCAAAACCGATCTACGAACACCAAGGGCGGGTAGAGGCGTCAGATGACAATTGAAGTAGGGGTCTGCCTCTTTCAAAGGGAAGCAAGAGTCTCATAGGGAAGGAGATCCTCCGCGGTATGTATGTTTTTTCACACATAAACTTACTTACTTTGTTATGCTTTTCCACTGGTTATTTTTTTCACACATTTTTATTAACATGCCATATGTCTCATCTTATGTTCTAGACGGAACAGAATGCAAAATAAGGTATGCCATCTTGCAGACATATCTCGAATGTCTAATTATTTTTGATTGATGTATAATGTGGACATACATGTATTAAACCACTACTCTAACTTCTATAATAAGGTTTTTACTGCCTGTTGTGACCACATCCGCGCAACCAATCGGTGATGCCGCTGGCACGATCGCAGCAAACTGTGCTTGACGAGCGTCGTTTTTACTTATTTATTAGCGAGATTCTTCATTTGTTTTTAGTTTATGTTGTGATGGAACGCTAAATTATCTATCCTTGAGTGTGATTGACATGTACTGACATTATGTTTGTTTCATACCTCCTATATCTTCGCCTCGTACATTTATTATATTGACTACAAATTGAAATCTGTGTTACCTACTTGCTTGCGATGACAACAAGCAAAGATTTGCTTGTATAGTAAATTGTTCATATACTTATTTATAATCAACACTTTTCTGCAAGCATTAACTTTATGCAAATAACTGAACGCCAAATGGAACATTTATTGGCCATAGAGAAACACGTGGGCTCAGTTGGTGAGGACTCAAGAGGCCAAGGATGAAAGGTCGCCATGTTGACAACGTGATCGGGAAAGGCGCGAGGCTTGCGAGTATTATCCCGTGTGCGAGTAATCGTAGGATGAGTGGATTGAGTTGATGAAATGGGGGCTGATGTTGTCGGATCAGTGGAAGTAGAAGGTGCTGGAGTTAGTGGATCAGGACCAGGGGTCAAGGGCTACTGTACTGGGTCCGCGGGTTGAGCAGGTAGGCTGGAACCTGAGGAGGTATAGGTAGGCTTACTGAATTGGTAATCGATCGGGCAATTCGTTAAACGATATCTGTATTATGAGTACCTCTTCTGAACCATACCGCTCTTCTGGTAAACGGTCAGAATCAGTAAAAATGAGTTCCTTCTTCAAATCCATCGGTCACATCCGCCCTGCTGTCTCAATCGGTCGAACTGTATTGGTCAACTACAGGAAACTGGCTTGGTAAAGGTCAACGGTCCTGTTCAAGCATTGGCGCATAACGGGAGGCTAGCTCAGTAGATTAGTTCTTTAGTTTAGGAGTGAATGCTTTGCTTTCTTTTCTTTGATCTACTCGTTCATGAATTCCATCAAAATAGTAAATAGAAAGAATTTCAAATCACCAATCATACATAATATGCAATTCTTGTGAACGAAAGAGATATCCGATTTGAGAGTCAGGACCTTAAAGCTGATTATGGTGAATCCGGTGATAAGACTGGCAAAGCTTCTTTGCTCTAGGTAGGGGTGGCTGTGCTTTTCATTTTCTTTGATCTTTCCGCGAGGGCCTCCGCTTTCCTCGAGGGAATACGACAAGCACTCATCTCCAGCATTCAGGTGGTCCTATCATCTCTATTTCCTCCCGACATTTCCTTCTCTAGTCAGGGAAGCCATAATCAGTCAGTAAGAAGTATATCTATAGGGAGTTTCTAATAAGAGAACTGGATGTGCGAAACTTGTGTCAAGAGGGGTGTAGAAAGGAGAAAAAGCATAGTTCAAACTAGCCTCATCACAAAAAAAAGCCCATGATCAAATGTCTTCTTTGAGGTGGCACAAAGACGAAAGTAATTAGTTCAAAAAGGCCGATGATAGAAGGGCTGGGCCTAATTAATTGTTCTGGTATAGAGATGAATGAGAGGATGGAGATAGCGCATTGAATGGTTTGAGGAAGTAGTTAAACAATGATAAAAATTTGCATAGATAATGCGGGATGAAAGTTCGATATGTTCCTAAAAATATGCAAATTTGAAAGGTAGGAATTTTTATGGTGACCTATGAAATATGAACTCAAAAATGCCAACCTCGAGAGGAGTAGGCGATCTCACTGCGTAATGCGAAAGTGCCCGTCTGGTCGAAGTAAGAAATAGCATTAGATACTGGTCAAACAGCAGACCCGAGCATATGGAGGACAAGTGGAAAGTGGATTCCAGGTTCGAGAGGTTCCTCCTCCGTCTGCCTCGGCTCCAAGGCGGCTACCAAGCTCGTAAGCAAGCGGTCTGTTAATGATACTTAATGAAAAAGAGATCGGCTCTTGGATGATATATTTGGTTGTAATAACACATTCCTTAGGTTAGAAACCGATTCAATCGACTACTTACTGAAATGAAATAAGAACCCTCTTTGGGAGAAGTTCTCATTGTGATTAGAATGACCAGTATGAAAGCAGTGATCTTCTAGGTCTGGCTCATAAATAGGCCTTGGCTCCGCGGCAAGTCCTTCTTAAGCATGTGATGGAGCTCAAAACCGGCGTTAGGCCGTGAGGGCAACTGATGACCATTCGGTCTATTGATAGGACAGTCACTACCGAAACCCCTTTCTATGTCCTTACGAAGATGGAATACGATCTTAAACTTAGACGAGTTGCTAACCGAAGGCAAAAACCAGGGATTTTTGGAGTATGTACCTCGATTTCCAACGGGAAATTCATATCTAATAGAGGACTAGATCGATGCTTTAATGCTAGGGCAGGGTATCTACTCGCTTTCTTGCCTTATCACGAGCTATTGAGAACGGATCTAAGGGCATCCCTACCTACAATCCTTCCTTGGTGCCCCATTCCTATCTTCTTTTCCAGATCCTTTTTTTACATTGAGCAGGGCCTTTATCTCCCTAGCTAAGGTTGGTACAATCCCTCTATAAGTATTTGTTAGTGGCTTCGCCCTTTGTAAGATAAGTGGGTCAATTGGGCCAAAGCGGAAGAGAAACCAGTATCTATTGATGGCGAGCCCGGATAATTGAAACAAGCAAGATACCATCTCTTCTTTAACTGAACTGAACAGAGCAAACCTCAACCGATGCGGCCAAAGAGCAAGTGGACTGAACTGCTCTCCCTTACTATGAATAAAACGGAGAGTAGAACCGAACACTTGAAGCTCTAATTACCAGTATCTTTGGATACGGAGACCGAGGAAGAGTTCCTCCAATCTCTTTAAACACACTCTAATTGGGCGTCCAGATTCCAGGTCGGAACCCACGTTATCCCTTGTTTAAGGGGAATAGATGAGATCCATGGCATATACCTCGTAACTAACAGAGGCAGACCCGGTTTAATGACACCTTTCACAATATCATTAACCCGAACCTCGTCCTCAGCAGTCAGAGGCGTGATAATTGACGCGAACGTCCTCTTATACTAAATATCTTTTTATCAAGCTATTATGATGCTCGCTTCTCTTCGGTTGGATTCCTCTCGAAGAAGGAAATTGTGCTTCTTCAGTTCTACATTCAAATTATTGTGAGTAGATGGATACCAGGCCTTTTCTGAGAAACTTGGTTTCGGGAACTTTGTGGGATCCTTGGTAGAGCCATTTGGAGCGGAGGGTAATCGGTTTATGACAAAGACTGTGCTTTCAAACACGACACCCAGGGGAATGGAGGCTTTGTACATAGTTGCAAGACGTTGCTCTACAATGTCTCGGTGTTGACGCTCTGCGAGGCCTTACTGCTCCTTATCTCATTTCTTTGGAAAGGCAAACCTAATTCATACGGAACTCTTGGTACATTTCTTTTTCACTCTCGCCCCGGCGAAAGCACACAATGCAGATCTATGCATGGGAGCTAGTTCAATAGGCCTCTCGGTGAAATCGCCTACTTTACTTTTTATACGAAATTCGTTGCACGTAGATCTTCCATTTATTGGGAATTCGTTCGACGACCGTCTGATTCTAATTCACTTCCATCCTTTAGCCATGTCTCTTGATCGATACCATTCACGTGTCTTTTATTCTTTCTAAAAATAAAATGCATTGCGACTTCCTCTTTTCTGATTTGCATTCAAGTAGATAAGAGAAGCTTGTGGGGATCGCCAAGAACAAACTTAGACCAGTTCATATTTGTGCCTGCACAACTGAAGAGGTCAAGAACAATAGGCCCATACGGATGCGCTCACCTTGGCCCAGGGTTGGCCCTTCAAAAGGATACAAAAATCTGAGATAGAGTGGAATTCTTTTCGCTATTGCATTCCCTGTAGATCGGTTCAGCCCATTTCTTGTAGCATACATTCGAAGATAAACCATTTATCCAATCTGCAGCTGTACGCTGAGAAGGAAGGGGCAGCAGACCCGACCGTTGCTCGTACTCGGTTTTCTATGGAAGGTCCCGAGTCAGCTAAAAAACTAGAAAATCAACAGTGATCGATCTCAGGGATCAGCCCATCTGATCTTTTATTTGATTGGGATTGCGGTTTCGCTGGGCTTACTTTCTTGATGAGGTTTAAGGTATAGCAAGTAAGGCGATGCCTCCTCCCTGATTGCAGAAATTGTTGACTTTAGAAAAGGTTCAACAAGAACTATAGCAATAAAGGAGCTTCTCCAGTTCCACAGGTCAAGGTACAATGGTAGAACTTGTCTCCTTGAATGGCTACTTTGGGAAGACAGACCTCTCCCTCGCTTATCGCATGGCTGTCTTTCCCCTCTACGAATGCCCAGGGTCGATTTTGAAAAACATTCCCTCCGGCTATAGGCCGAAACCACGCTCAAGTGCTTCTATAAGTTATTTTTTACTCGAAAGCCGCCTCTACTATGCTCGCCATCAACTGATACTGGTTTAGCTTCAGCGGAAGGATGGGGAATCAGGAGAACATGGGGGGAGGAAGTAGCTACGCCTAACTCAAGATCTAGGAAATGCTTAGTAAGGTATCCCCGGTTTTCTTCCTGGCTCGGACTCCTTGTCTGGAATAGGTCGCGTAACAACCCCCCAGAGGGAGACTCGAGTTATTTACTTCTTTGTTAAAATAGATTATATAGCCATGATGGTTGGTCATGTGGACAATGCCCAGGTGGGTAGACCCATATAGTAGGGGAGATAAATGCCCTGCAGTGCTATTGAGACCGATCTAGGTTATTGATGGCTTTATTTAAAGACAAGGAGCTTAAAGGTGATGGATAAGGCTTTCACCCATCCGATACTGAGTAATCCATTAATCGATCCCCAAAGGAAGGGTACTTGTATCTATAGCACATTGGTGTTTCAAGCAGGCCAGCCCACTCTTAACAACAATGCAATCAGTCCATTCACTCAAAACCGGAACCCACACTCAAAGTTAAGGTCAATACTCCATTTATACATACCAGCCTCGACAGAGGGGAAGCACCTACAGCATAATCACTCATGAACACATTTTGACTCACTTCTAGATAGATTAGTTGATTCACAATGCCCGCAGATACCTATATATGTTATTTAACCTTTTTATTGGAATATGTTTATCTAAGGCAGATCGAACTAGTCTTAATATATGGAAGATCTTGGGGACAAGGAGCTTAAACGTTATCGATCGACATATTGGCTCGATCGGGGCCCAGGCTCTGCCCTCCGAGCACTTAAGCATGCATCCGGATTCGGGCTCTGGGCTTGCTCATCAATATGTCAGTGTGGCAAGTGCTTAATGTAGCATTCTTGTCAAGGACTTCCCAATGTTTAAATAGAGTCCAGGGATCTGCAGGCTTGTATTGGGAATGCCATCCGCTTCCAGCGTGTGGTTGACCGGGCTGCCATCACAATAATCTAGGGTTTGCATATGCTCTAGCATTCATTCTTGTTCTTGGTCTTGCTTGTTCTCCCTGGATCTCACTGCTTCCTTCCTACCCCCGGTAGCAAAAGTCACGAGATTAGTTATTTAAAACGGGCCTTCTGCCTTGGATTGCTTTGGCCCATTTGACTGGATTCCCAGTATGGCACCTTGCCCATAAAAGCTAACTACTAACTTCGGTGAAGGAAGAAGCAAGTTCCCAAGAGAAGTGAAGTCATCAACCTGGTATTAGTTTGCCAATCTAAAAGTCAAGTGATACATGTAACGCCCGGATAATTAAGCTACAGTAATCCCACGCTAATGATGCCACGTCACCACGGTTACTGTTGTTAACCTCGCGATGATTCGAAACCGTTTCAAAATTTAAATTCAAATTAATGTCAATAACAAAAGTTTTCAAATATTAAAATAAAAATGTTCGGGAGATGCCATATTTTGCCTAAGTAAATATGGTGTGGTAAACGCATTTTTATAAAATGCCTAAATAGTTTAAATTGAAATAAAACAGAAAAGAAAATAAATAAAAGAAAAGAAATTACAAAAAAGAAAAGAAAACAGAACAAAAAACAAAAAAAAAAACAAAAGCCCCCCCCCCACTGGACCTGGCCCAACTGGGCCAACCCCCAGCTGCCCGAATGGGCCGGCCCACCCCGCGCCCCCCCTCTCCCCTTATCCACTCCCCGGTACCCCCCACCCCCACCGACACCTCCCCCCCACCCCCGAAATATCTCCTCCTCCTCCCTCCCCCGATCCAGAACGGGATCGAGAGGAGGCCACCGTCGCCGACCGCCCCCGCCGGCCTCGCCCTCGCCTCGCCGGGCTGCCCCGCCCCACCACTCCGTCGCCGGAACGCCATCGCCGCCGCCTCGCTCCACCAATCCTCCCCGAACAACCTCCACGCGCCCGACGCCGCCGATCTCTTCCCTCGACGCCGTCGCCGGAGACCACCCCGCCGGACTGCCTCCCCTACGTCGCCAGCGTCCCCGTGCTCCTCCTCGACACCCGCTGCCGAACCCCTACCGCCCCTGTGAGCTCCCCCTCTCCTCGTTCCCCCTGTGCGCCCTGCCTCTCCCCTGCGCTCGGCTCCGCCGCCCGCCGGCGCCCGCGGACAGCCGCCCCCGGCCAACAACGTGGTGCCTCGCCCGGCGCACGCTTCCCCTGCTCCTGGCCGCGCGCACCTCGCGTCAAGGCAACGCCTCGCCGGCGGCCTTGCCATCGATCGCCCGCGGCCCCCTCGCTGGCCGCCGCTCGGGTCCGTCCCGCCGGGCCACCGCGCCCCCCTACCCCGGCCACCTCGGCCCGGCCTCGCCCTACCCCGGCCGGCGCCCTGCCCGCCGGCGCCCCTCTGGGTGCCGCGGCGCACACTAACGGGCGCCCGCGCCCGCGCCCGCGCCCGTAACCCGCACCCGCATCGCCCCCCTCTGGGCCACTGCCAAACGGGGCCCGCGCCCCCCCCCCCCCCACACAGAACGTTTACAAAAAAACGGGAAATGAAATAAAATAAAAATAATAATAAATAAAATAATAATAATAATAATAATAACAATAATAAAAATAATAAATTAAGTAATAAAAAATAATGAATAAATAAATAAAAATAATAAAAATAATCTTAATTAATTAATTAATTAACTAAATTAATTAAGTTAATTAATCCTGTTTAAATTAATCTAATTAGATAATTAATTTAATTAAACAGTAATTATTTAGCTAAACCCTAATTAACCTAAAATAGAGAATGACAGGTGGGTCCCACTGGACCCACATGTCAGTTTGACTTAGTCAACCCCTGTTGACTGCTGATGTCAGCATGACATCATGCTGATGTCATAAATCCAAATTTCGAATTAAATTAAATAATTAATTAAATTCCAGAAATTAATAAAATCTTTAGAAAATCATATCTTTTAATCCGTAACTCGGATTAAAATATTTTCAACATGAAAGTTGCTCAGAACGACGAGACGAATCCGAATACGCAGTCCGTTCGTCCACCTCACCTCTCTAACCTATCGAACTAGCAACTTTTCCCCTCCGGTCCGTCTGTCCGAAAACGCGAAACATCGGGAATACTTCCCGGATGTTCCCCCCTTCGCCGGTACCACCTACTGTCGCGTTAGGACACACCTAGCACCGCTCATTGTCATGTCACGCATCGTCATGCTTATGTTTGCATTGTATTTACTGTTTCTTCCCCCCTCTTCTCTCCGGTAGACTACGAGACCGACACTGCTGCTGCCCAGTTCGACTACGGAGTCGACAACCCCTCCTAATTGCCAGAGCAACCAGGCAAGCCCCCCCTTGATCACCAGATATCGCCTATTCTTCTCTATACTGCTTGCATTAGAGTAGTGTAGCATGTTACTGCTTTCCGATATCCTATCCTGATGCATAGCCTATCCTTGCTACTACTGTTGTTACCTTTACCTGCAATCCTACATGCTTAGTATAGGATGCTAGTTTTCCATCAGTGGCCCTACATTCTTGTCCGTCTGCTGTGCTATACTATCGGGCCGTGATCACCTGGGCGGTGATCACGGGTATATACTTATATACTATATACATGACACATGTGATGACTAAAGTCGGGTCGGCTCGTAGGAGTACCCGCAAGTGGATCTTTGTGGCGGAGCGACAGGGCAGGTTGAGACCGCCTAGGTGAGAGGTGGGCCTGGCCCTGGTCGGCGTTCGCGGATACTTAACACGCTTAATGAGATCTTGGTATTTGATCTGAGTCTGGCCATTTGGTCTATACGCACTAGCCATCTACGCGGGAGTAGTTATGGGTATCCCGGCGTCGTGGTATCAGCCGAAGCCTTCTTGACGTCAGCGACTGAGTGGCGCGCGCCGGATTGGACTGGAACGCCACTAGGCTAGGTCTGCTTCCGGCCGCGTACGCAACGTGCAGGTGTGCATAGGGCGATGGGCCCAGACCCCTGCGCGCATAGGGTTAGACCGGCGTGCTGACCTCTCTGTTGTGCTTAGGTGGGGCTGCGACGCGTTGATCTTACGAGGCCGGGCATGACCCAGAAAAGTGTGTCCGGCCAAATGGGATCGAGCGTGTTGGGTTATGTGGTGCACCCCTGCAGGGAAGTTTATCTATTCGAATAGCCGTGTCCCTCGGTAAAAGGACGACCCAGAGTTGTACCTTGACCTTATGACAACTAGAACCGGATACTGAATAAAATACATCCTTCTAAGTGCCAGATACAACCCGGTGATTGCTCTCTAATAGGGCGACGAGGAGGGGATCGCCGAGTAGGATTATGCTATGCGATGCTACTTGGAGGACTTCAATCTACTCTCTTCTACATGCTATAAGATGGAGGTGGCCAGAAGCGTAGTCTTCGACAGGACTAGCTATCCCCCTTTTATTCTGGCATTCTGCAGTTCAGTCCACTGATATGCCCCTTTACACATATAGCCATGCATATGTAGTATAGCTCCTTGCTTGCGAGTACTTTGGATGAGTACTCACGGTTGCTTCTCTCCCTCTTTTCCCCCTTTCCTTTCTATCTGGTTGTCGCAACCAGATGCTGGAGTCCAGGAGCCAGACGCCACCGTCGACGACGACACCTACGACACTGGAGGTGCCTACTACTACGTGCAGGCCGCTGACGACGACCAGGAGTAGTTAGGAGGATCCCAGGCAGGAGGCCTGCGCCTCGTTCGATCTGTATCCCAGTTTGTGCTAGCCTTCTTAAGGAAAACTTGTTTAACTTATGTCTGTACTCAGATATTGTTGCTTCCGCTGACTCGTCTGTGATCAAGCACTTGTATTCGAGCCCTCGAGGCCCCTGGCTTGTATTATGATGCTTGTATGACTTATTTATGTTGTAGAGTTGTGTTGTGATATCTTCCCGTGAGTCCCTGATCTTGATCGTACACATTTGCGTGCATGATTAGTGTACGGTCAAATCGGGGGCGTCACAAGTTGGTATCTGAGCCGACTGCCTGTAGGAATCCCCCTTTCCACACTCCTTGGCCGAAGTCGAGTCTAGACATTACAAAACTTTTACTAACATGGCTGTGTGTCTTACGGGCCCACGTCGCCATTCGGTGGTACTAGGATCTTTTACTCCTCGACCTTTACTCTGGGACTCTGAACTCTCTTCTACTCGGGTTAAACGAATTTACTAACTCTAACACTAGGATCCCGTGACCACATTCACCCCAAAGTTGGATAAGCCATAGTTGTTTCTTAGAGTAGTATTTTGAACAATTCACACACTGTCATTTGACTCCTTTGAAATGTCTTTGCTTTCAGATGGAACCCACAAGGCAGGTCGTTCGCCACACGACGGCCATTGGTGCCTCGGGATCACCTGCGGTGCTAGCTGAGATGATGACCTATCTGGGTTATCGCTGGCACCCTGAGTACACCGTCTACGAGGAGTACCAGGATTTTAACCAGGAGCAGTACCGTGCCATCGTCCACCTCTACTCGCGGGAGTATGACTCTACTACTGTGCTGCACACCGCACATGGTGTTGGTGTGACCATCGATATGGCTGTCCACGATGCTGCCTATGCTGCTCTGACACGTCTTCGTGGAGAGTATCGGGAGTTGGACACCTCCCCTTTCAGGCACATTGCTATCGCATCCGATGTTGGTGCGGAGGGATACTATACTGCTGCCTACTCCACTGTCACCCGAGAGCCCTTCTACCATCAGAACCTGGTTCTGCATGCTGATGGGCTGGATCGAGCTAACCGAGCTCTTCGCCACGAGATGTACACCACCCGTCAGCACCTTTACCGTGCCCTGACGTTGCTGCACCCCTTTGTCCGATCTGGACAGGTACCGCGTACTGCGATCTACCCAGCCAGGACCGTGATGCCCCACGGTGTCGGTTGGCCAGAGGTGGGAGGCTACTCCCCTGCACTTGGTCCTCTTCTACCACCTGAGCGACGGGCTCTACACCTGAGTATCCGCGGCCCCCAGTCTGCTGACGTGGAGGGCTACCCGTTGCCTCACTACCAGCTGTCGGGCTACGATTACCTCCACAGTACCTCTTGGGACTGATGTAGGTTTGCTTGTAGTGTTAGATGCATTCGCCGCGAGCCTGTGTGCCGCCTATGATGTTTTAGTCTATGTACTGAACCCTATGTACTGAACTCTATGCATGACCCCTTTTGTAAGTTATGCCGACTACTATGTAGTAGCTATCGTGCTCCTTCCGTTATGCATGTTTCATCATGAATGATTCTTGTCTTTGCAAATATTTCTCAATGCTGAACTACCCCTGTTATATATTAGCAGGATGGTTAGACCAGGTGGTCGTGGTCGTGGTGGCGATGCCCCACCACCACCTGAGTACATGGCTGGTATGATCCAACAGTTTGAACTGAACCGCCAATTCATGGAAAATATGATGGCTCAGTTTCCTCGCCCCAATATGAACCAGCAGCCAACCCAAGTGACTCTTCAAGATTTCATACGCCTCAACCCAACCATCTACCGCAGCTCAACTCAGCCTCTGGATGCTGATGACTGGCTCCGTGACATCACCTATGAGATGGAGTCTGCTGATGTAGCCCCTGCCAGCTTTGTCACCTTTGCTTCCTTCTTCTTGAAGGGACCCGCAGCTCAATGGTGGGACAGCCACAGGCGTACTCTGCCAGCTGGAACAATCATCACATGGCCAGACTTCCAAGCAGCCTTCCGTGCCCGCTTCATTCCTCAGGGAGTCATGGACCGGAAGAAGCGTGAGTTCCGCAACCTCACCCAAGGCAACAAAACTGTTGAAGCTTATCAGCGGGAGTTTCTGGACTTGTCTCGCTATGCTGAAGAGGACATTGCAACTGATGCACGCAGACAAGAGAAGTTCCGTGATGGCCTTCAAGCTGACATCAAGCTCGCACTTCT
The DNA here is from genome assembly GCF_002575655.3 of Aegilops tauschii subsp. strangulata. NCBI lineage: Eukaryota > Viridiplantae > Streptophyta > Magnoliopsida > Poales > Poaceae > Aegilops > Aegilops tauschii. The sequence continues at coordinate 127,568,879 of NC_053038.3, read as the reverse complement.
AGTGCATGACTTTGCTGATTTCGCCACCTTGGTGAACAAGGCCATCAATGTCGAAACTGGTCTGCAGGAATACCAGAGCTCTCACAGGCGCAACCGTGACACGGGCTCATCTTCGGGCTCGCCCTCACAGAAGCGTAAGATATGGATCCCGAACAGCATGTACCGTCCAAATGCATCTGCCCCAAGGCAGACCTATGCTGCACCTCGTCTGCCTCCACCACCATCTAGGCAGTCAAGACTTCCAGCTCCACCATCCCAAGCTCCTGTTCCCACTCCGAATAATGGCTTGTGCTTCAGGTGTGGTCAACCAGGACACCGTGCTAGAGAATGCAACCAGAACCAGAATCAACTGGCCCTTCCAGCAACTGGCCATGGTAACAATCAGCCCCGCAACAACAATGCTAAGTCTTATGGTCGTGCTCATGCCAACCACGTTGATCTCAACGAAGCTCAAGACCAGCCTGCTACTGTGATGGGTACACTCCTCGTAAATTCAGTACCAGCATCCGTTTTATTTGATACAGGTGCATCGCATTCATTCATGTCAGAAGATTTTGCATACAAGCACGACGTTAAATGTGAGGAGATGAACACTTCGGTACTGGTCAAAACCCCCGTGGGACAGTGTCAAACCTCCTTGGTTGGCATCGATGTCCCCGTGGAAATCGAAGGGCTGGAATTCTATGCCTCTCCCATTATCCTGAAGTCGTCTAACATCGACCTCATTTTGGCTATGGATTGGTTGAAAGCGCATACTGCTTCTATAGTTTGCGCCACTAAAACCGTCCATCTGCTACACCCTTCAGATGAAATAGTTGCTTACCAAGCTCATCTGGTGCAAAATGCCGAGGCAAGGCTCTGTGCATTGAATGCATTGAACGCTGCACCACTCGAGGGCATTGAAAACATTCCCGTCGTGCGTGAATTCCTCGACGTCTTGCCTGAAGAACTTCCTGGGATTCCCCCTGCTAGAGCTGTCGAATTCATCATCGACTTGAAACCAGGCACCACTCCTATAGCCAAGCGACCCTACAAAATGCCGCCGCATGAACTCCTTGAGCTTAAGGAGGAAATCGACAAATCTCTTCGCAAAGGATTCATTCGCCCAAGTTGCTCTCCTTGGGGAGCACCTTCTCTCTTTGTCAAGAAGAAGGATGGGACAAACCGGTTAGTTCAAGACTACCGTCCTATAAACCAAGCTACCATTCAGAATAAATACCCTCTTCCTCGGATCAATGATCTGTATGATCAACTGGCGGGTTCGTCAGTGTTCTCTAAGCTCGACTTGAGGTTGGGCTACCACCAGATCCGTGTTCGCGAAGAGGATATCCCAAAGACCGCCTTCGTGACTCGCTATGGTTCTTACGAGTACACCGTCATGTCTTTCGGTTTAACCAATGCTCCAGCCACCTTCTCTCGTCTAATGAACTATATATTCATGGATTACCTCGACAAGTTCGTCGTGGTTTATCTGGATGATATCCTGGTATTTCCCAAGAACGAAGAAGAACGTGCTGAACATCTTCGACTTGTGCTGGAAAAGCTACGAGAGCATCAACTATATGCCAAGTTCTCCAAATGTGAATTCTGGCTACCGGAAGTAACCTATCTTGGGCATGTCATCTCTAAGGATGGTATTGCCGTCAACCCCGAGCGAGTTCAGGCTATTCTTGATTGGACTCCTCCCAAGAACGTTAAGCAAGTCAGAAGTTTTCTCGGTCTCGCCAGCTATTGCCGTCGATTCGTCGAGAACTTCTCCAAGATCGCCAGGCCTCTGACTAACCTGTTACATAAGGGCGTCAAGTTCCAATGGATAGACAAATGTCAGGAAAGTTTCCAGGCACTCAAAGACAAGTTGACTTCTGCTCCAGTTCTAGCTCCACCTGATACTAAGAAGGACTTTGTCATTTACTGCGATGCTTCCCGTCAAGGATTAGGTTGGGTCCTAATGCAAGACCGCAAAGTGATTGCTTATGCCTCTCGGCAATTGCGCCCTCACGAAGAGAACTACCCAGTTCACGACCTCGAACTTGCTGCTGTCATTCATGCGCTGAAGCAGTGGCGACATTACCTTCTCGGTAATCGTTGTGAGATCTTCACTGACCACCAAAGTCTGAAGTATCTGTTTACTCAGCCAGATCTGAACCTCCGTCAACAGAGATGGATGGAGCTTGTTGCAGACTTTGACTTGGGTATTTCCTATACGCCAGGCAAGGCTAATGTAATGGCTGATGCCTTGAGCCGCAAGTCTTACTGCAACCACCTCCAGGTTCATAAAGTTCAGCCCTCGCTTGTCGAAGAATTCAGGAAGCTGAACCTCCATACTGTTCCTCCGGGTGCACTCGCTCCCCCTCCTAAGGAGTTTGGCAAGGTGAACCTCCACGTTGTTACCCAGGGTTCCCTCAATACCCTAGTTGCTAAACCATATCTCGAGGACAGCATCAAAAGGCTACAGAAGTATGACTCTGAAGCCCACAAGATTAAGCGCTACCTCGCAGAAGGAAAGCCCTCATTCTTCACCATTGCTGAAGATGGCACCTTATACTTCAGGGGCCGCCTAGTGGTGCCATGTGCAGAGAAAAACCTGGATATGACACAGGAAGTTATGAAAGAAGCTCATGATACGCCTCTATGTATCCATCCTGGTAGTACAAAGATGTACCAAGACATCCGTCAGAGATTCTGGTGGTCTAATATGAAGCAAGCCATTGCTCGTTATGTTGCTGAGTGTGACGTTTGCCGTCGTATCAAAGAAGTACATCAAAGGCCTGCTGGAACTCTGCAACCTATCTCTATTCCTGAATGGAAATGGGACCATGTTGAGATGGACTTCGTCACTGGATTTCCCAAGTCACAGAAAGGTAATGATGCTATTCTTGTCGTCATTGACCGGCTTTCCAAAGTTGCAGATTTCCTGGCGGTCAAGGAAACGATCACTGCTAGTCAACTGGCAACGCTCTATATGTCCAGGATTGTTTCACTCCACGGTATTCCATTGGTTATCAGTTCAGACCGTGGCAGCTTATTCACTTCAAGATTCTGGGCAAGTTTCCAAGAAGCTATGGGAACTCATCTGTCATTCAGTACTGCGTTTCATCCTCAATCGCAAGGACAAGTTGAACGCGTCAACCAAGTTCTCAAAGACATGCTTCGAGCTTGCGTTATTTCCTTCGGCAAGAAATGGGAGGAATCTCTCCCGTATGCTGAGTTCTCTTATAATAATAGTTATCAAGCTAGTCTGAAGATGGCCCCCTTTGAAGTGTTATATGGACGAAAGTGCCGAACCCCTCTGAACTGGTCAGAAACTGGGGAACGTCCACTCTTCGGTCCGGATATTATCCAAGATGCCGAAGAACAAGTCCGCATTATCCGTGAGAATCTCAAGACTGCTCAGTCACGTCAGAAGAGTCAGTATGACCGTCATCATAAAGACATGGTCTATCAACCTGGCGAAAAGGCTTATCTTCGAGTCACACCTATGAAGGGTGCTCACCGCTTCGGGATCAAGGGCAAACTAGCTCCTCGCTATATTGGGCCATTCACTATTCTCGAAAGGCGTGGAAAAGTGGCATACCAACTGGAGCTACCGCCGAACCTTTCTCAGGTTCACGATGTGTTCCATGTGTCACAGCTCCGCCGTTGCTTCAAGGACCCAATCCGAGCTGTGGATCATGAAGTGCTCGAATTGCAGCAAGACCTCTCCTATAAGGAGCATCCGGTCCGCATTCTCGACCAAGCTGAACGCCGCACACATCAGAAGGCGATCAAGTTTCTCAAAGTCCAGTGGTCGCACCATTCTGAAGATGAGGCCACTTGGGAACGCGAGGATCGCCTGCGTGATGAATACCCCGCACTGTTTCCTTCTACCTCCTAAATCTCGGGACGAGATTTCTTGTAGTGGAGGAGATTTGTAACGCCCGGATAATTAAGCTACAGTAATCCCACGCTAATGGTGCCACGTCACCACGGTTACTGTTGTTAACCTCGCGACAAAAATTTAAATTCAAATTAATGTCAATAACAAAAGTTTTCAAATATTAAAATAAAAATGTTCGGGAGATGCCATATTTTGCCTAAGTAAATATGGTGTGGTAAACACATTTTTATAAAATGCCTAAATAGTTTAAATTGAAATAAAACAAAAAAGCAAATAAATAAAAGAAAAGAAATTACAAAAAAGAAAAGAAAACAGAACAAAAAAACAAAAAAACAAAAGCCCCCCCACTGGACCTGGCCCAACTGGGCCAACCCCCAGCCGCCCGAATCGGCCGGCCCACCCCGCGCCCCCCTCTCCCCTTATCCACTCCCCGGTACCCCCCACCCCCACCGACACCTCCCCCCCCACCCCCGAAATATCTCCTCCTCCTCCCTCCCCCGATCCAGAACGGGATCGAGAGGAGGCCGCCGTCGCCGACCGCCCCCGCCGGCCTCGCCGGGCTGCCCCGCCCCACCACTCCGTCGCCGGAACGCCATCGCCGCCGCCTCGCGCCACCAATCCTCCCCGAACAACCTCCACGCGCCCGACGCCGCCGATCTCTTCCCTCAACGCCGTCGCCGGAGACCACCCCGCCGGACTGCCTCCCCTACGTCGCCAGCGTCCCCGTGCTCCTCCTCGACCCCCGCTGCCGAACCCCTACTGCCCCTGTGAGCTCCCCCTCTCCTCGTTCCCCCTGTGCGCCCTGCCTCTCCCCTGCGCTCGGCTCCGCCGCCCGCCGGCGCCCGCGGACAGCCGCCCCCGGCCAACAACGTGGTGCCCCGCCCGACGCACGCTTCCCCTGCTCCTGGCCGCGCACACCTCGCGTCGAGGCAACGCCTCGCCGGCGGCCTTGCCGTCGATCGCCCGCGGCCCCCTCGCTGGCCGCCGCTCGGGTCTGTCCTGCCGGGCCACCGCGCCCCCCTGCCCCGGCCACCTCGGCCCGGCCTCGCCCTACCCCGGCCGGCGCCCTGCCCGCCGGCGCCCCTCTGGGCGCCGCGGCGCACACTAACGGGCGCCCGCGCCCGCGCCCGTAACCCGCACCCGCATCGCCCCCTCTGGGCCACTGCCAAATGGGGCCCGCGCCCCCCACACAGAACGTTTACAAAAAAAAAGGGAAATGAAATAAAAAAATAATAATAATAATAATAAATAAAATAATAATAATAATAACAGTAATAAAAATAATAAATTAATTAATAAAAATTAATGAATAAATAAATAAAGAAAATAAAAATAAAAATAATCTTAATTAATTAATTAATTAACTAAATTAATTAAGTTAATTAATCCTGTTTAAATTAATCTAATTAGATAATTAATTTAATTAAACAGTAATTATTTAGCTAAACCCTAATTAACCTAAAACAGAGAATGACAGGTGGGTCCCACTGGACCCACATGTCAGTTTGACTTAGTCAACCCCTGTTGACTGCTGATGTCAGCATGACATCATGCTGATGTCATAAATCCAAATTTCGAATTAAATTAAATAATTAATTAAATTCCAGAAATTAATAAAATCTTTAGAAAATCATATCTTTTAATCCGTAACTCGGATTAAAATATTTTCAACATGAAAGTTGCTCAGAACGACGAGACGAATCCAAATACGCAGTCCGTTCGTCCACCTCACCTCCCTAACCTATCGAACTAGCAACTTTCCCCCTCCGGTCCGTCTGTCCAAAAATGCGAAACATCGGGAATACTTCCCGGATGTTCCCCCCCTTCGCCGGTACCACCTACTGTCGCGTTAGGACACACCTAGCACTGCTCATTGTCATGTCACGCATCGTAATGCTTATGTTTGCATTGTATTTACTGTTTCTTCCCCCCTCTTCTCTCCGGTAGACTACGAGACCGACACTGCTGCTGCCCAGTTCGACTACGGAGTCGATGACCCCTCCTAATTGCCAGAGCAACCAGGCAAGCCCCCCCTTGATCACCAGATATCTCCTATTCTTCTCTATACTGCTTGCATTAGAGTAGTGTAGCATGTTACTGCTTTCCGATATCCTATCCTGATGCATAGCCTATCCTTGCTACTACTGTTCTTACCTTTACCTGCAATCCTACATGCTTAGTATAGGATGCTAGTTTTCCATCAGTGGCCCTACATTCTTGTCCGTCTGCTGTGCTATACTATCGGGCCGTGATCACCTGGGCGGTGATCACGGGTATATACTTATATACTATATACATGACACATGTGATGACTAAAGTCGGGTCGGCTCGTAGGAGTACCCGCAAGTGGATCTTTGTGGCGGAGCGACAGGGCAGGTTGAGACCGCCTAGGTGGGAGGTGGGCCTGGCCCTGGTCGGCGTTCGCGGATACTTAACACACTTAACGAGATCTTGGTATTTGATCTGAGTCTGGCCATTTGGTCTATACGCACTAGCCATCTACGCGGGAGTAGTTATGGGTATCCCGGCGTCGTGGTATCAGCCGAAGCCTTCTTGACGTCAGCGACTGAGTGGCGCGCGCCGGATTAGACTGGAACGCCACTAGGCTAGGTCTGCTTCCGGCCGCGTACGCAACGTGCAGGTGTGCATAGGGCGATGGGCCCAGACCCCTGCGCGCATAGGGTTAGACCGGCGTGCTGACCTCTCTGTTGTGCTTAGGTGGGGCTGCGACGCGTTGATCTTACGAGGCCGGGCATGACCCAGAAAAGTGTGTCCGGCCAAATGGGATCGAGCGTGTTGGGTTATGTGGTGCACCCCTGCAGGGAAGTTTATCTATTCGAATAGCCGTGTCCCTCGGTAAAAGGACGACCCGGAGTTGTACCTTGACCTTATGACAACTAGAACCAGATACTGAATAAAATACACCCTTCTAAGTGCCAGATACAACCCGGTGATTGCTCTCTAACAGGGCGACGAGGAGGGGATCGCCGGGTAGGATTATGCTATGCGATGCTACTTGGAGGACTTCAATCTACTCTCTTCTACATGCTGCAAGATGGAGGTGGCCAGAAGCGTAGTCTTCGACAGGACTAGCTATCCCCCTTTTATTCTGGCATTCTGCAGTTCAGTCCACTGATATGCCCCTTTACACATATACCCATGCATATGTAGTATAGCTCCTTGCTTGCGAGTACTTTGGATGAGTACTCACGGATGCTTCTCTCCCTCTTTTCCCCCTTTCCTTTCTATCTGGTTGTCGCAACCAGATGCTGGAGTCCAGGAGCCAGACGCCACCGTCGACGACGACACCTACGACACTGGAGGTGCCTACTACTACGTGCAGGCCGCTGACGACGACCAGGAGTAGTTAGGAGGATCCCAGGCAGGAGGCCTGCGCCTCGTTCGATCTGTATCCCAGTTTGTGCTAGCCTTCTTAAGGCAAACTTGTTTAACTTATGTCTGTACTCAGATATTGTTGCTTCCGCTGACTCGTCTGTGATCGAGCACTTGTATTCGAGCCCTCGAGGCCCCTGGCTTGTATTATGATGCTTGTATGACTTATTTATGTTGTAGAGTTGTGTTGTGATATCTTCCCGTGAGTCCCTGATCTTGATCGTACACATTTGCGTGCATGATTAGTGTACGGTCAAATCGGGGGCGTCACAATACAGGTCGGGATGGGAAGAAAGAAGCAATTTCCTCGAATTTGCTTTCGAAAAGGTGTAGCTGCATGGAACAAAATCCACATTACCAGTTCTCAATTATGAGTAACTTGCAGGATGAAAGATTCTTATTATTGTTAGCACCTCTGCTCTACCTTTTCAGGCTAGCTTCCCATCGCTCGAAGTACACTTCCGGTGCACTTCTCACTGGTCAAGCACTATCGCTTAATTTCTCTCATAACTCTTCCACCTACTCCTTTGAGTAAAGGAGAAGATTTTTGGATTGATCCCTCGATTTGGACACTGTAGGGAGCTTCTTCAGTCAGTGGGCAAGGAATTCTGCGGCTCAAGTCTCTGAGCTTGATTGCACATAGGGTGAGAGAAATCTACCTTCTACTAAGGTGTACTGTGTGTAGGGCCCTGCTAAGTCTTAAAGACCAACTTGAGGACTCAAGCCAACCGCTGACTGACTTCTCGATGGCCCGAGAAAAGCAATTCGAAAACAGATCTAAGTAGTTCCACACACAGGGCTTTGTTTGAAAGACAGAGGTATGTTCGTAAAGGTAGGCTAGGCGCAGCGCAATCCTTAGAAAGCATACCTAGATTCAAAGCCCACTCTTTCCTTCAGCTTCCACCGTTGTCTTATGCGGCAAATAACCACCTAGGGAGTAGAAGTTTCTTATTTCGGTCTTTTTTTCGCCTAGTTGTCTCTATTTCGATTGCATTCTATGTCAATAGGTTCGTTTTTGCTTTATCGATAACTATCTCCTCTTGATGGAAGAACAGAAATATCATTTGATTCGCTAGGAATAGGAAAAATTGGAATAAGCAGAAGGGAGATTGGATTGGGACGACCAGCCGGTATTCGAAGATCCTTTGGGCTTAAATGAAATAGACTAATAAAGACATTCGCACCTAGCACACGATTCGCTAACTAGTCAGGATTCAGATTTGGTGTAGCATAGTTTGGATCAGTGATATCATGACCTGAGCAGGCATCCTTCACCTCGGAATTTCCCATATTATGAACAGTCAAAGGTCACGTGGATGCTGCTTTCTGTCTCGGATACTGGAATTGGCGCAACTGGAGCAATTATCCGAGATGCGGCGGGCATGTTCATTGCGGCCTGCAGTGTTATGCTCCCTCGGGCAATTGATGCGACATCAGCGGAAGCAAAGACAATATCTGTTGAGGGCGAGCCCCGCTCCCGAAGATACCTGATGATAAGTATGTTATCGAAGTGTTAAAGCAAGAATTCACATCTGTAAAAGATTCCCACATTCCGTGAGATTCGTTGCCTACCAAAGAAAGGTGCAAATAAGCCATTTTATTCGATTTTGCCTCTGCTGATCCTGCTCATGCTTTTTTTATCAATTGGTAAAGTCTCTCAGCCTTGCAAAGTGGAAAAAGAGATGGGCGTCGGATCCATGTTTCGCTAATCCCGAGCTTGAAGAGAAGTGAATGCCCGTGGGGAAACGAAGAAGGCCTAGGGTTATCTATTGAAAACCATGCATGCCCAGATCTATTACGAAAGTTGGAAAAACACAATGGCCAAATGCACTTATTTTCGAAGAAGAATGAGGCAATCGATCATCCGGACGAAAGGGATATGGAAAGTGGGCTTGTTCTTCACTCTATAAGTAAATATAACAGGCATCTATGGTTAACAAGTAGAGACTTCGCCTTTCTCTAAAGAGCCCAGAGGTCCTGCTAAATAAGATGTATTGTGAGCACAAGATGGACCTGAGCTCCTCTCTTAAACCAAGGCATACTCTACTGGCTTTCCCGTGGAAGTTTTAGAAGGCGGTTAGGTTAAAGATAAAGTGGTTGAGCAGTGAGAAGTGCACCGGAAGTGTACTTCGAGCGATGGGAAGCTAGCGTGAAAGGTGCTCCAGCTTGCTTGCTTGGTCAAAACAGGCTTTAAAGATAGCTTTCTCTTTCGCTATCTTACTTGGATAGTTTAGGCTTTCTTTTCCTTCCTCATTCACCAATCTATCATGACCGTCTTCTTTTCCTCCCTGAACTTATTTGAGTTGGTTTCGGTTGGTGAAGTCACTGGTATGGTATGATGGTTTAGTACCGTGCTCCTATAGTCCCATTGCCATCTCTTGGCTTAGAATTTGACACTTGATCATCGGTCTTCTAGGTCAAATGGGTGTCATCCCTTCTCAGCTTCTCACTTGAAGAACTATGAGATCTCTTGGTTCCAAACGTTAGTTATCCTGTTCTCAAACTTTTTTTTTGCCTGCTTTGTCTCAACGAAAGCTTTTAGCCCATCCAGCTCGAATGAAGCTAGCTCTTCCCCTATAATATGCTTTCCTTCGGGGCAGGTTCTTTAAAAAGAAAAGAAGAAAACGTGAGACCGGTTGACTTCTCCGTCCTCAGCTTGTGGAATTGCATGGTGGAGTTAGGGCTCCCATATAAAACGTATAGTCAGTGGGTTCAGTGCTATCAACCAGATAAGATGCGGATAGTCTCACAGAAGTACTTAACCTTGAAGATCAAATAGGATTTACCATTTCTAGATCAGACCCGGGGTCAGTTCGAAATACGACTCCCGTAAATAGATCTGGTCAAGGAAAGCATGTTGAATATCCGGTTTCATAAAAATAACTACATTCTCGCATTTCTCGATCAGAAAACGAATAAGATCAAAAACGCCATCATTCTTATTTTAGAGAGGTGTCCCCAGAAGAAGATTTCTTCAGTATTAGCTGAATGTCTGACTTATGGTAGGAAGCTGTAGTTAGGGACGCCCCTACTTTATTTACAAGATGAAAGAGATCCGTATCAAGAGCTTATTCTTTTGGCTTTAAGCATGGCGTTTTCATTCATTTGTAACTATATAGATATATAGACCTTGCAACCATGTACCGGTCTACCCTTTTCCCTGATCTTTGGACCCGTCCACTTAACTTGAGCTTACATCTTGACCCTTGTATGTAGATTTCTGATTTCCTTCGCAATGAACAATCTATTCTCCACTTTTGAATCAAAACACCAACCACAACCGACCCAATAGTAGGAGTAGGCGGCAGTGAAAGTGCCACAGCCAGGGGAAGTGCCAGAGTCTAGAACCGAAGGTGGTTGCCACCTGATAAGATCCAAAGCGCAGCAAAGCCCCATGAAAGCAAACAGTACGGGTGGAGGAGTTACCGTGGGCACCGTGTTGGTTCAATCTCTCTATAGGTAGTGTGAAAAACCCTCAATTCAAGAGTTCCTATTGACGGTCCCATTCCTTACTCTCTTTTTCAACTAACTTAATTGTAGTCCGCATTTCATTCTGCTGAGGATTTTGCGTATCACAGCTTTCGATCGACCAATACCCAATCCGCTATTAACAAGTAGTTGGATAGAGCTTCACCAGAGGGATTTGGTGTAACAACCCCCTTTACTGCAGACTCAATTATAAGGAGATTCTTTCGGGTTAATGCAAAACTAAGTTCTTTTCTCATAAATCAGGTCAAAATATGGAAATCATGCCAAAAAACGAGGGGGGGGGGGTTACGCAACTTTTTCCAGTGAGATCATCTATTCCCTTCTCTTTGGCGGATTCAATCATGCCTTGGTAATTGTGGCTTGGCCTAAGAGCTCACCTGAGAGTCCAAGAAAGAAGGCAAAACAGCTATATAGAGCCCCTCCCTCGAGTCGAGCAATGAACAAGTAAGTAGAGACAAGGAAGAGGGGAAATGCAGTATCGTTATGTTATAGCAAGATCATCAGATCATGGGTGAAGCAATCGATCATCAAAAAGTTCTTTATCAGCCGGCGGAAAGCGTGGTAATTCATTCATTTCATCAGAAAAGGATCGAACAGGAGTCGTCGCATCGTTTCTAGATCTTCGATACCTCTATATTCTGAAGAATAGGTCCTAAAATGGTCAATCGATTGTTTTCTCAACGGGAATCGAGGAAATGGCAAGGGTTTGAGTATAGCGAGCAGAGGAATAGTTTCCTTTATCAAAAGAAGCCTATCGACTTGGAAACAGAAGATGTTGTAACTTAACTGCACCCTTCCTCTTCTGCCGATCTTTACAACGCTATGCACATCTCCTTCTTAGTTTTGAAAAAGAAAAGGGCCTCTTTCCTTTTCGCAATACTTGACCAAGATTTCTGTTTAGTTCAGTTCCAGATTAGGAAGCAATAGATGTTCCATTGGCCGAGAAGGAAACCAGTAAGCAGATTGAAGAGATAGATTGAATAACAGGCAGATTCCCCTCGTAACAGGCATATAAATAAGTCCCATTAAATTGATTGATAGACTACGCATCGATGGTGTCGAGTCAATCCTTGTAAGCTAAATACTACACAACCCTTATGTATCCGTATTTTGTAATCACCTTTCCCTTCCCGTCGCTTCCTTATACTAGAATTCTGATGACGCGTGCAACCCCGGCTACTTCGCTACCCTACTATTAACAATTACGGAGTTTCGATTGTTTATCCAATGCAGCTTAATATGGTTATGCCAGCAAGGAGCATGAACTGAAGCTGGTTATTTACTTAGAAGAGGAAACGGCTAGTCAGCAGAGCAGCGCAGCGGAGTCATCATATTATCATATTCTTGAGTCTCTCCCCACGGGATGACCGCTTCCACCAGACTCTATTTCTATTGGTTCACCTTAGATTTCTTGGTTGTCTACATCCGTCTAATCCTTATCTATAAGAACATAATCGCTAAGCTATGGATGTTTCGGCCGCACTCTCTACTCAGCTATCTGTTTCTACTGCGTTGCGTTTTGAAGGCCCGATACAAAAGAAAGTGGCCTTCCTTATTAGTAGTGATGGAGACGTCAGGTCCGAGAAGGAATAACCTAAAGCCAGTGATAGAATCTGTACAACCGGCAGGAGCGATTGATCAGATATCGCAGGAAGAGTGAACTAGTAGGCTTCTTGATCCTCCAATCAGTGGTAGTCACAAAGCCCGCACATTCCAATTCGATCATAACATGACTAGTTTCCTAAGGCATGACTTATCTTCCCAGAATAGCAAGCATATCGTAGCTATTTCACATAGTGTCCCGAGATATCAGTAGCTCTAGTCAATGCTGGCCTTACTCTTCCCTTTCCTTATGCTAAGTGGCAACCTCTTGTTTAAGAGTGCGGAATCCTATTTGTGTATCAGAAGACTATGGTGACCCGTAGATCTTCTATTTCGCCGGAATTCGTTGATTGTCATTTACAATGTTCGTTGTAAGATCACTGAAGGTCCTAAATTGGGAGAGTTTGCTTGCTATCGAACAAATAGTGGAATCTAAAAAAACAATGAAATCCATTCACACAAGCTGGACCATTGCCTTCGGCAACGCCCTAATTCCTTTCCTATCTTTCTTCTTTTTCTCAAGGACCTGTAAGAAGAAGCAAATCCCTTTCTTGAATGGCCGAGGATGAGGCGGCACTGAACAGAACAAGATCCCCCTCTACCTATCCTTGGGGCTGTGCGCATTCTTAAACTTGAGCTGGGTAGGACTCAGGAGAAGGGTGCCTCGGGAGATAAGTAGTTCCTCACCTAAAGCCCTCGTAGAGTCTAAGTAGTGGACCAGAAATATGACATCCTTCCCGCTGTACAAGATTTTATCTGGTTAAAGCCAGGTGTGCACATTATATTCATTATAGAAGATATAGAAGATACTGCCATGCCAACTGTTTCTTATTGGTAAGCTTGCTTTTCGTCGAATGTCTCTAAAGAGTGATGGTGAGTCGAGTAGCATGAATTGTCTATCCAAGGGGTCGCTAATGCGTTATTTGTATAGGATCTCAGTTATTATTGTCAGCTAGATCTACATAATATGCTTCACGCGGAGCCCTTACTTGGTTCGATTGGCATTTTTCTTATCATCCATCCACATAGGGAAAAAGGCCAAGGGCCCAATGGAGTGATAAAATGAACTATCCAAATTAAGCTAATCCCGTGTCCAAGTTCAAACCCCACATAGCCACTCTTCTTGATCCCCCACCATCACTTGAACCGAAGAATCAACCCGTTTCTTTGCCAATGGGTTTCTGCACAGAGAGCTAGATTAGGGATCGGATGTGCACCTTTCACTAGATTAAGGTACAAAATCCCTTACTAGGTTTGGTAAGTATGTTATGAAGGTGAGAAGTCATCAAACTTCTCGGTAGTGCAATGGATTAAGGTAAATGTGCTAGCTTTCCTCCTGCTGGTTGATGAAAACGGACCTATCCCATATCTCAAAATGGCCCTGTACACTCCAATGGGAAGTAGAGAAAAGGGGAAGTGCAGAAAAGAAGGATCCCCAAATCAGAGGGTATATAAACTTTGTTTGATTAAGGGAATTAGAGAATAGAGAGCAATGGGATAGGAAAAGCTCACGGGAATGCAGGTACCGTTTCCCAGGGAAAAGAAAAGGGAACTTCACCTCTTCCTACTAATAAGATAAGGCAATCCAATCCTGATTCAAGATCATGTTGTCTCAACATAGCAATGCGTGTTATGGCAACCTGATTGTGATAACAACATCAAAGCCAAGAAATCAAGGTCGAACAGTTCGTTCCGTCATCAACTGTCAATTCTTTCGAAAGACATGCGAATGAACTACGCATTCGACCCTTATCAGCAAGGTCATCACTTGTACCAGGTCTTAGAAAGGCAGCTGCGGCACGTCTTCTCTATGACGTTAGGGCAAGGCTACCTCGCCAGCAATGGTTAGTGCGGTAAGGATAATCGGATGTGAACTAGCTTGCTCTGCTTGCGGAGAAAAACCAACCAAGAGGCGAGGGAACCCTCAGAAAACTGCTAATATTGCCCTGGGCAGTACTGGCCATAGACTTGAGCGCAAAGGACAAGAAGGCAGGATCTGGAAACAGCAAACACAGGGATAATCCAGGAAGTAGCAAAGAATCTAGTATTCCACTATAGATAGGTCCGATAGATCAACATATCCATGAAGAAAAGGCTGACCCATCCACCTCCTTTGCGGAATACCAAATCAAGAGATGAATTAGCGGATCACAGGGCTAAGTCGAAGCATGCCAGAACCTTCTTTAGTAGTGAGCCGTACCGACTAGCTCCTAGCAAGGGCTTCAAGATCACAGTAATGCCTGCCAAAACTTTCCTTGGGTATGAATGTCATGTTCAAAGCAGGTTTCTCTAGACACCTTGGAAAAGATCACTGACGAGCTCAATTTCAAAGTGTGAATGAAATTATCAGTTTCATCCTCTTTATGAGCCTGAGATCATATGGGTCAACAATTCTCATTTCTTAGTTATAGATTCTATATTCTCAAGGAAGTGAGCCACTCAACCTCAGCCTAGCGGATTCTCCCCGTTACCTGGACCTGCCTCTCCCGCAGTCAAAACTCTCCTCTACAGCCCCTCTGGCTGGGCCAGAAGCCTCGTCTCCTTTAACTAATTCAAGTGATTCAGTAAAAATGAAAGTAATCTCACATATCTAAAAACTCGTGAAAATGACAACGCTAAATCGAAAGTCCTTTATTTATATACAACACACACATATTCCTCCCTTACGAACATGAAAATCCAGTGGATGGTTTGGAAGGCTTTGACCTGATCTTTCGATTTATAATGAGAAAAAATCCATAGAAAGATGGAAGTCATCATCATCTCCTTTATCGATCACAGCCTCTTCCTCCACCCATGATTTCGTTTTCCCATTGACAAATCAGACGAAGACGAACTTGCATTTGTTGAATCAAAAAAAAAGAAAAGAAGTGTTCTCTTTCTCCAGCGAAAAGAACAGTCTCGCAGGAAGATCAAAATACTTACTATATGTGCGTTTATGTATCAACTCTTATATAGTCTAGTTTTCCCGCCCTATCTAGAGAAGGAATCAATTCCCCTTTTTGAATGTACAAAAATTGGTAGAGCTCAGCATGTCTGGAAGCATGGGAGAACGCTCTTCTGCTTATATTATTACCAGTATTCGATACTGGGTTATTCATAGCATTACTATACCTTCCTTATTCATTGCGGGTTGGTTATTCGTCAGCCCGGCTTTCACTTGGAAAAATAGGAGATTTAGTTCCACGCTTTGATTGGTAGCAGAAGGGAGGGCGCGTTGCCAGCCTTCATTTTTCTTGGATATTCAACACTAAATGAAATGCAAATGCATATGAGAGAACTTCAAACTACTTTACTTATTTGCAACAGCAAGCTGAATAATAGAATAAATAAGCAAGGAAGGAAAGAAAGAATAGGGTTGTCGCTGATACGCTGTTTGGATTAGATGTCGCAATATCGGTTGTAGTATTTCCGCTCTTTCTATAAGTTAAGAGAGATGTCGCATAATCGGTTGTTCATGATCTTATAATTCATGGACCAAAGTCGCAAATCGCTTGTTCTCATTCAAGCATGAGTTCGTTCAAAGTCGGCAAGGGGAATCAGAGAAAGGGCTGTTTAGTCAACAATCATGACCATGGGAACATTTGTTCGCTTTCTAGGTACCCCCGTTTCTACTAGTCATCGCCTTTGAGCTGGGAAAAGCATTTACCCTGAGTCGGCTATTCCTGATTCAGAAAGGAAAGGTATGTGGGTAGACATTGAGTTAGAGATTGAATGAAGGGGCACACTAGAGAAAAGCAAGGACAAGTAGCTAGTTGACTAACGCTTTCGAGCACGTACGCTGGCGCTCTTTGATAGAGCATTATCTACAACCCTGAAGCAAACTATGAAAAAGAAATCTAGCAGTCTCTTCCAGCAATGAATTGTAGCAGGGCTTGGTCTCGAAAGGTATATATACCACCAGAAGCTTGGAAAGAAGAAGGAATGTCGACCTACCGCTCCGTGGGCTTTGAACCTTGCTTTTCTGTAAAATTCTCAGACGCTATAGCTGTGTAAAAACAGTACTCGATTACTCACTAGAAAAAACAACAGTCTTTATTGTTGTGTGCATATTAGTCACTGATTATAGCTTTGAATAGGACAAACTACGTTAGTAACTCTTGACTATTGCTTGAAACAAGCGTTGAAGCAACGGAAAGAAGCGAACAGTTAAGCTAATGCAGCAAGAAAAGGGATACAGCAAGTGTCCAAAAATCGGATATCCCGGTGAAAATTATAAACAAGGCTGAGGAAGGATTTCGTACTGCCACAATGCTCTTGATAGAAGGAAGCATGAATACCGAAGGCCTACCTAGTTGAAATAGGAACAGCTATGGAAGTCCTCGGCCAAACGAATATTTCACGGAAAGCCGACAAGGGATTTTCTTAATAACTGGGCGCTTTGATTCTTTGGAACAACTCGATGAATTTAGTAGATCTTTTTAGGAGGCCTTCCATGACCATAGATCGAACCTATCCCATTTTGACAGTACGATGGTTAGCTGTTCACGGATTAGCAGTACTGGAATGACAACACATATGAGAATCTGTACACGATACAGAATAATGACACGACACGCAATCTTATGACTATAGTATGGCCTTCATCTTTGACAGCAATCATGACAGGCCGCGGTATTAGCGTTAGAGAAAGGAAAGGACTTGAGGTCCGTCCACCTACAACTAATAAAGCTCCGCCTTTGGGGACTACTACAACAGATAGGCATTTGAAGGACCAAACCACCTACTGAGGACTTTGACACCCAGCCCTTAAGAAGCAGAATCTACAACTTTGGGATACGTATTTACAGACTGCAAAAGATAGATACAATGCTGTTACCCACCATGCATGCAAATCTTAGTTCTACGGACTACTAGTACCAGGAACGTCATCTACTACTGCGAAACTCCCGGGGGACGCTTTTCTAACTGGTTTAGCCTCTAGAGTGGGGAGGAAGAACACCCTCTAGACCAGGATAACTTACTAATTCAATTGACAAAGCGTCCTATTTGCTAGATTTCTAGTCGTTAGCTCTTAGTGAAGACGAATTGCTATCATCTGCGGGCGGCCCTCATTATGGAATTTGTCCGCCTTCGATGCAACCAAATTCACTATTGACTTACGAGTTTATGCATGCTTCATTCCTATATCGGCATGTATTATCCGTAGGCTGGTTGTGAGACATCTTCCTCTTAGTGCTACAAATGGCTTCTTCCTTAGTTCTTTATAGCTCTTTCACCTCTTTTAGACTCTTTGCAATGTTTAGTGCGGGGAAATCTACACTATTGTACTCAGATGCTATTCCTTCAAGAAAGTATCGGAAAGCAAAAAGGGAGTCGTTCACCGTATCGCGTCCAATACAGCTATGCCACAAGTTGACCTAACCAACTGGTAAACAAAACCCAAGTTAACGGATCGACCTAGGAATAGGATGAATAGAACCATTGAATCGTCACCCAATGGAGCAGAGAGCCTTCCTTTAAGAAAGAAATAACTCCCTACAACAACCGTGTTTCGAAACTCGATTCATTATCATACGATAAATTGCATGACAAGAACCTTCATTCCTACAGAGAGGTTGAAGCTAAGTTTCAAGACCTAGTACGGGCAAAGCGCAGTTCAAAACCGAAAGGATCAAAGAAAAGGGAATATCACGAAGGTAAGCACATTCTATTTTTCTTAATTGACAAAGCAAAGGGAGTTATCAACCCTTTTTTCCGAAACCCTATAACGGCTAGTTCCCAATGCTCGGCTTCCTACCTCCTCTAACAAAATCAAAGGTAATATCCTCCATTTTCCAAGAAGATAAGTTCTACGGCAAAGGATGTCAACGGAACAGTTTCGGCAAAGGCAAAGCCCGGGAGAAATCCAATAGCGTATGGCGATAATGTCATCCCCACCGAATCCTCATCTTCAAAGCATTTTCTTGCAAGGGCCTATCGCGAAAGAACTCAAGCCAATACTTTTTCATTTTCATGTAGTAGATCCTAGGAAACATACGTACGAGATATTTATAGCCCTTCTTCGGCAAGGGTATCCGGTAAAAGGAGGACGGTTCCTAATCTTTTGATCGGCAAAGGGTTCGATGCATTAGTTTTCGACTATGAACGAGTCAATCAGCTAGATCTACTTGCGGCAAATGGCACCTTCCTTTCCCAGCCAATGGTACGTAAGGCAATGGTTGTTATTGAAGATCAGATCAGGGAATACCCTAGGTTTCGGCTTTTTCCAGGTTCCGTAACGGTAGGTTTCGGCTCCTCGCTACATCCCTTCCGCTCCTACTAAGGACGCTGCTGAACCGATAGAATTTGCCGAGCGAGCACTACCATAACTTATGGTATCTGACCAGTGTGAAGCATTAGCCATCCAGGGAATGAAACTATGCGACTACCTGCACTATCACACGGCTCCATTTATCGAAGAAAGGGATAAGACTACTGCCATTAAGGCAATGAAATTGACGAGGAAGAGTCAGGAGTTTGGCTGCGCGAAAGCAGAGGAACGGAGGGAAGCAGCCGCCGCTTCACGGGTCCTGGGCATTATCAAAACCAGGCAATGTAGTCAATGAACAAAAGTTTCGTTTACCACTGGGGTTCTTCATATGCACAGTCAGCTCAGGTAACGTCCAGAGGTGTTAATACAAAGCAAGAATTGGATTCTAAGTATTGCCATTTCGTGTTCAGAAGTCTGAAGCACATCATTTGCGGGAAGCAGCGAGGAAGAAAAGCGTACCATATTGACGGTAGTGCAGAATGATCTCCGTCACGATATCGTACGTATCTCCAGAGCACGAACGTACGGTATACAACTGAGTTGCCCGACGTCGGACACAACAAACTTTCGAGCACCCTGTTCATTTAGCCTCTTAATCGATGGAAAGAAAATAGAGGTCTGCAGCAAACAAGAGCAAGCGACACTAAACTACAGTAGTGATAAATTGGCGGAACCTTCTGATAAAATGACAGATTGGAAACCAACACCAACACGTCCAGAAAGTCTGAAGGATAAGGCTTCTCTCGTCCAAAGAACGGTACTGAAGGCGAAATATACTCAAAAATATGTCATTGGATCCAGCTGCAACAATGAAGAGCGCCGTCTTGAAGAAATCACTTGCTGCTTCCTCCACCATGTTATCCAGTATCTGGTCTTTTCGAAGTAGCTTATTAGCTGATAAGCACTAGCTGAGGCATCTAGCTGATGAGGTAATCTCTGCATATAATACCAACCAAGTTGGTTGTTGTTACTACATGCTGCGAGCATTTGGGAAAATGACAGAAACAGAAAATGGGTTTCTAGCTGCATAAGCACAATTATACAGAAAGCAGTCTCCTTTATTCGTATCTGGGGAAAGGGTTGGTTCTCCAAATTCTCTTTAAAGAATGTTAAAGCAGTACTGTAATTTTCTGGTGAAATGGAAAGTGGTTGCTACCATATTGTTTGTAGTGATTACATCATAATCCTCATCTTCAAAGCAAGGCTATCCACCAGGGCTTCCAATGCTAGGCTAACCTCGGCAAAGAACCCAAGGGATTTGCAAATTCTTGAATCGATAGACTTTCGTACAACGGCAAACAAACAGATGCGATAGAGGGTTTTACGCTACTTCACAGTCAGCAGCAAGAGTGGATGGTATAACTCTAACCAGCAGGCGGGAGGGAACGAAGCTCTTTCCTGATCTTGAGCTAGAATCCCTGACGTTGGTTGATTTAGCTGTGGTGTAGCTTAGGATCTTAAAGCTATGCAGCTGGGTTGATCCCTATCGATGGAATGGAGCTTATCAACTCATGAATAGCATGGATCGCCTTCTACTATACCGGGCTAAGGTGCAACAATGGAAGCATACCATGGATAATCCAGAGATACATCCTACCTATGCCGAGAGCACAAAGATCAAGCTAAGTAAACAGGTCTAGTTAAAGCCCACTTTAGTAAGGAAAATACAATAGGTTTATGACTGAGCACTAGAGCCTGGAATAGCAGGAGGTTGGGAAATATGCCATGCAGAATTCCAATAAGTTGGCACTGCTTTCCCTTTCCATATGAAAAATGGAGAGGAAAAGCATGGGTGGACCAAGCGTTTTAACCGGAATCTAGTGACGGAGAAAGAAGAAAGATTTTTAAGCGCTAGATAGGGTCACAATTCAATAAAGATACTTGGCTGGATGGCGAAGCTGTGTTTGCTCTCCCAAATCGAGATCAAAGTCTTGCTTGACAGCGTGAGGAACTTTGAATGCTCCGTACAAAGGGTCATAGGGAGATTTTGGAGGTCAGGGAGAAGTGTGTGTGGCCACTGTGCGCAAGCATTCTGTACAGCGATCTTGCTGAGGAGGTCCCCGGTCCCACCTCCATAAAGAAGATCTGGTGACTGCCCATTGTCTTGTTTTGGCTTGGAAGTCTCCTCAAAATAAGGCAAGTGAGTCAACGATCTCTGTAAGAGGAATTGGAAGATGGGGGTTCCATGGCGCACTGAGATGAAAGGCTGTCTTGGACGTGCGGCCCCTTATCCCTATCCCTTTGTTGATGAATCCCATGCAACGCGCCCTTGCTTGGATGAAAAAATGTCATAAGGGGGTCTCCTTTCACTTGATTCGTTCCGTCGCACCCGCACTATTCCTAAATTTCTTTTCTGTTTCTATTTTGGAAAAAAGGTCGAACTCATTTCGTATAGAAAGAAAGATGTGTCGGGTTTGGATCAAGTGACACGGGAGGTGCTTCTGCGTGGCACTCTTTTTAATGGGCTTTACCGTCTTTCTTTACCTTCAGAACACAAAGCTTTGCTTGGCGAAATAACTCCTGCCTATATTTGGCATCTCATCTACTTAATTTAATGACATTCCATATCTCAGGAAGGAAAAAAAGCGAATGGAATTTCAGTCAAGTCTTTTTTTCTGCTTTATCCTTCTCTCAATCAAAGAAAGGGAATGCAGATGTTCTGTCGCCCTCTCTTCGTATGCCACCAGCCTTCCTCTCAAAACCATACTGATCCGATCTTGCGCAGATAGGTAGGGACGATCCCTCCAGTAACCATGCCTAAAATCATAAGCTGACCCATTACTTTTGTAGGTGCCTCAATTCTTCCCATTTTCCTACTTATATAACTCTTTGGGGTCCATACCGCACTTGGGGACGGGATATGATTGATTTCTTAAACAAACCTTTTAGAGCGTTGTCATCTTACCAGCACAGGACTCAATAGTAAGGACTGTCACTGCATTGATATCGCTCATGGATCGTGTTATACTTGGGAAGATCCGGCCCAAGGGGAAGTCTGTTATCCACAACCCAACCTTAGATGAGGGAGAAGTTCACACTTGATCTTCGACCCAAGACAATGGAAGGGAGCTAAAGCCTTCTTCCTTTTTCAAATTCGTTTATATGGAGCAAAAAGAGGTCGTGTCATACCATTTATTCCGCCAAGAAGCATTCGTCTACGGCACTTAGAACGCCTCGACACATTTGTACTCACTCCTAGGACGGTCTTTCACACGGAAGTAAGATTAGAGAGTTTGATCATAGTTTGACCGTAGTAAAAAAGAAGTCCCTTTCTCATTTGCTTCCTGGTCATCTCTATAGAGATAGAAGAAAGAAGTCCCAAGCAAGGGTCATGCTATTTCTATTCTTTTCACTATTGTTATTCCCTATTTCCTTAACTGATCTTGAGTTGTACCGAAACAACAGAAATATGGTCTCTCATAAATTGATTTCTTTCATCACTATTCTTAAATCAATCCGTGTCAGGTACAGAGCCAATCTTCTCCTCGTGAAACTACAACCTTTCTGGAGCCCTAGTCAAAAAGTTGTGCGAAACCTCAATTGGTAAGAGGAGTAAACACCTATTCTTTGGCCATTCAAAACATCGAATTGGTTGGCTCGCTCAACCTCTCGAACCGGGACAAAACTTCCCAGCGTTGCATTCACCGCCTAGCCTCGTCCAACATGACTGTAAGGCACGTTTTGCATGCCTTTAAAGTGTACCCCCTCGGAGGTATCAAAAAGTGCGAGAAATCGCATTGATGACTAATAAAGTAGGGTTTTCACTCGTGTGGGTTCGCCCACCTTCCCTTCAGCAGCTCTCCCTGGACACCCTATACTAAACTGAGGAATTACTTAAGCTCCTGGCTTTTTTTCCGACAACTCAAAGCCGCTGCACCGACAGATAACATGCCGTGGATCTTATGTGGCGCTAAAACTTCATGATAGATCAAATCCTGATTACGACTGGAGAGGGACGTTGATGTTCCAAACATTGGGTTCAAGAGCTCGGTTTGATAGACATAAACCTCAGTGATCGGCTTTACACCAGGAAGGAGCAATGAGATAAACTCACCCCCCATGGCAAGACTAGACAGATTCATGGCCTCCTGCTTGAACATTGTCCCAAAAACAACGGTCACACCCTTTCCAAACACCTCCTCAGCTGACGATAATATATCGGACATTGGACTGCAGGGCCTTAGTTGGCCAAGTATGTTTTGTATATAAGGATCCATGGTCTTATCAAACTCCAATTACCAAATGGTACATACAGGAGTTGTTGCATAAAAGGAAGTACCATTGCCACCAGTGATCTTTAAAAGTGATAAACTAAACTCATCACGTTAGGAGAATCCTCTAAACTTAATATAATAGGCTCACTTTATCACTATAAACTTTTTAGTGATGACCAAATAACGAAAACACTTCGTTGAATGACTTGTTGTTAAAGAAAATAGCTGCGTCGCCCCCCTTCAAGACAGGAAACTATAGACAGGTACCTGAGGTGCCCTGCTGAGAGAAGAATTTGTCAACAATCAAGCACTTGAGCTTGCAAGAATAAATATATGATGTCTATGCTATTATTGGGATAAAATGAATCAAAAAAGCAGCAGAATACGAGAAGGATTTCTTTTCTTAAAGGGTGTATACATTAGAGTGTACCTGCTTGGTAGGCATGAAATCACTGACAAAGAGTTGCCTAGCTCCGATGAGCTTGCAAGCATAATTTGGAATTTCATAGAAGCGGGCATAGCTAGGGGTGAACCACGAGAAGTTAGAGCAATTAATGGGTAGGTATCGTAAACATCCTGAGTGTATCACAGCATTGAAGCAGAAGAAACAGAAATGTTTTCCTTTCTTTCGCATTTGATTTGCATGCCCCCTGTAGATTTGACCCGGAGCCAATGCCAGTCTTTTTTGCGATCAAATGCACTTGAGCTAGTCACTAAGTAAGGCGACAGCACCAAAAGATGTGCATGTGTCATTAGGCCATTGGATTACTCAACAAAAAGTGAAATGCCAAACGATGAAGAAGAACACTTGAAACCAGGCACTGAACCCTAAATGCTTCGCCTGGCTAACCAGATAGATTACTTCTATCTGCTAGCTTGCCCTAAGAAAAACAACAGTTCCACAGATATCTCCAGTGCTTTTCTATTCGAAACACAAGGGCGCTAAGCAAAGAGAATTTCAATTAACGAACAGTAGGTGCTTTTTCTTCCTTGGCCCATCTCAGTGATATGTAGGCTCTCAGCCCTTACTTGAATCATCCGTCCTCCCTACGGAAAGAAAGTGATTTTATGCCCTCCCGAAGGAAAACGTTTGGGCCGGCTGGAGCTCGACACGGAGCAAAATGTAGATGATCTCCGCAAATGGGCGAGGTAGGAGGACGTGGTTGGAAGTTTTTTGACACGAGGCCTTGCGCAAAAGACGAGTACTTCAGAGCCCACCAGGAAAAGGATATTGGTTCGCATCTCTATATTGATCCGCGGTGCTTCTATGAAGTTTTCCTTGTCTCCGATTTCAAAGCTAAATGGATGACTGAATCTGTCGAAGCATCATTTGATATTTGCAGATTGACGTAATGCTATGAGGAGTTAGAGTCTTCTGCGGGAAAGACATTTCTTGTAGAGTTTTGTAGATCTTTTTGCTCTACTTTTTCTAGTATTCCTTACATAAGATCTCGGAAGAGCCGATGTTTCCTTCCGTTCCCGGTAAATAGGAATTCTATATCCTCTAGCTCTTCATGACCTGTTGTGTCTGCCCTCGACTTAGCCGTCATAGAATAGAAAGGTTTCTAACCGTTGAAAAGGATACTTCTAAACGTTAAGGGGCGCTCAACCTTCCACTCAAATCCTTTTTACCAGAAGGGAGCTCACCTGCCACGACATATAAGGGAAAAGGCAATGTGTGGAACTAGATCAAGTTTGATCTGCCACTTACACTGGAAGGGCAAGAACTAATGCTTATGTGTATTCTTCCACGGCATATAGAAGGTTAACTACTCCAACTCGATGGCTGAGAGAAAAGTGAAATCCTAGCTTTCCCTAGAATCAGCTCTTTACTATCCTGCCCCAGGGGGTTTTTCGGAGACATTGAACCCTAGATTTAGAAGCTTTCCCAAACAAACCTTTTGACCAGGAAAAGGCATACCAAAGATTTTTGGAAAGACACATTGAAATGGAAGCTCTCGAACCTATTCCGAAGTAAGTTTAGGATGAGGTTTCCAATCCGGTTGGTGTTCCGACATCCCGAATCGAGGTGGCTCTAAACTCAGGTTTGCCTACCTCTCTAGTTACAGAGGGAGGAGAGGGGCTTCGTCTTTTTAGGTCTCTGAAAAGCCAGTTGACATGTGCGATCCAATCAAGGAGGCAGTACTTCTGCCTGAGTTCCTCTGGATCCTACTCGTCGGGATTACCGTGCTCCCGCAGGTTGTTCACCATGCGTTCCATAGCACTTTGACTTTATATCTTTTACCATCTTGGATCATGTAGATGTAGATTGCTTTCATCGCAGGGTCATTCCTGAAGGTGGCTTGTACCAGCTCTTCGTCATCATAAATAGCAAGCCACTCCTTGTTTATTACTCCGCTTTTTCACTCTCTCGTTCTTAGTTAACCATTTCATTCTATTGAATCTGTGGTACTTTGAGTTTTGAACAATAGTTAGAATTTATTATTAAGCGATCCCCCGCTTTTTGACTTCTTTCTCTCTTTCCTTGGAAAGAACAGTTGTTTATTAAGGCCGCTTTTCTAGAATCTACTTTGAAAGTGGAAAATAGGTCTCTTCTTCAATGAAGGCAGAACTATTCACTAAGCCAACAGGTTAGCGAAGGAACTTTTTCCGGTCTTGCTGCTTTAAAGCGAACGAGTCTTCCTTATTCCTATGGTCATTAGAATAACCTATTCATCCTCTTGGCCACTCTGAACTCATAGGTAGCTGTGGTTCGGTTTACCTTATTTCGCTTTGCCTTGGGTTCGGTGGTAGTAATAGTCCTTCTTTAGCTCGCTCCTCCTTTCTTGGGTTCCCTAACTGTCTGCTATTGCTAAAGCTCAACCTATGCCTCCGGCAAAGGCAAGACGGAAAGCAAGCTAGTGGAATGCAACCAACAACAAGAAGCCCTCAGGTCATGAGAAAAAGGTATGGATCCCTATTCCTTTCTTTTTATCCGACTGGAAGTAGTGGAAGAACTTCTTGATACTTTTTTATCCTCTAACATAAACCCGTCAATTGATACATACAAGCCGCATATATCATCTATACTATCTATCCTTCTCTCTCTTCTAGAGTCAATCTAGTATTCTTCTTCTTAGAACTTGAAACAAGGTCCATCGCAATACCCAAGAAGTAGTGGCAATTCTCTTCCCTTTGCTGCACCTTGTGCTATATATCAAGTGGACCCTAACCTATATCTACTTGCTTCGGCCTTTAGATATCTGCATTCTCTGCTGTATCCACCTTGACTTGGTATTCAGTGCTCTGTTCTAGAAGTCTGTAACACCTGACCTCGAACTCCATTGGCTCCTTACGGGATAAGAAGATAGATTGTACATTCGATTTTCCAAAACGTGAGTGGTTTGAAGCATGTTTCAGTGAAGGAGATGATGATCGTAAAAGGAAACTGGAAAGCAAAGCGAAACGGAAGAGATCAAAAGCGATTGAAGTGACTAGTTGGAAGTTCCTGAAAGTAGGGAAAGCGATAGTTGACTTTTCTTGAGAAGTAGGGACCCAAGAATGACAAGTGGACTAGTATTCATAGGGGCCTTTTCTTTCGAGAAGGCTTACCGGATACTATGCTGGCCCAAATGCGAGGTAGTTTCCCTGCTTGTAAAATCCTGATTGCCTTTATGCTTGAGTTTCAGCATTCCTTTACTCCAGTCAACTGTCATTTGACCAAAACTTGACAACCAGTCAATGCCTAAAATAAGATCATAACCTTGTACATCAAGCACCCTAACTTCTGTTTCAAATTCCAGGTTTTGTAACTTGAATTGAAGGTTGTCACATTTGGTACTGGTCAATAACTTACGGCGAGACGAGCAGCAAAAAACTAAAAAGAACATTAATAGGTGGAAGTCTTCGAAACTTACTTGTCAGTTCGGTTGTGCCTTGATACCTATCTATAGCTTTCCTAGCGACTTTGTTTACTCATCGCTAGTAAGACTGTCTGCTGATCCCAGGAGATCAGGACTCGTACAAGTATCTGACGTGATTAGGCGGGGACAGGATTCGAACCTGCAGTCTTCAGGTCATGAGCCTGATGAGTTGACCAATTCCTCTACCCCGCTTCTTCCCCTAATCTTTCTTTCCCTCTTCCCATAAACATTGATTCTCTCTCCTAACCACTCTTAAATATGTGAAATACACGGAATCGATCCAAAACTACAAGCAAGGGAATCAACTCTTATTGCCGTAAAGGAAAAATAACCCCTTTCCTTTATATATATATATATATATATACAAGGAACAAGTAGCCTTCGCCACCTATTCCTGAATTAAGGGAACGCGAGAAAGATTTCTCTATGTCAATTCAAAACAAAACAAACGGACGACTGAATCTAAAGTCTACTAGAGAGAAGATTGGCTCGAACGTAAACTACTGATTGCTCTATCCAACCAACACATACCGTTTGCTATGATATTGTTTTGCTCATATTGTTTTATTGCCCGGGCATTGCTGCGGAAGAGTGAAATGAAAAACTCTTCTTGAAGAAGAGGACTCTTCTGCTTGATCTTTTGATACGGTGAGGGAACAGGTTTTATGCGTTCTTTGAGCAAATGGGGAAACAAACTGCTGATACAGAAATCTTTCACTTTTACTGCCGAAGGCACAAGAGAGACTATAGCTAGGAAGGATAAGCAAAGGAATCCAGATTCAATCGATTGTTTGAAGCCAAGGTCTCGAGCTAGTCCATCTTTCTATACGAATTTCTTTAAAGAATACTTCTCTTATGATCTACTACGAGAGTGTCAAGCGGCGATGGAAGTTGAGTAACTGTCTTGGAAATAGGTAAGTCGGGCACATATTCTAGTTCCGAATCTAGGCTATCTATAGAAGAATGGAGTGTTATAAATTCTACTATTTAAGCTGTTGGTGCAGAGGTAAGCAAGTCAGTCTCGGGTGGGAAGTCAGCACTATCAACTCAGGCGGGTCTTCAGTCCAAAGAAAAAGAAAGCGGTGGTCTGTACTTGAAAATAGGACTCTACTTTTTGATTGAAATAGGACTGTACTAGCATCTGCAAAAGGCAAAGCATGGCCTATCGTGTAGTACTTCGGGTGTCGATCCACAGGGAAAAAATGGGAGAACTGGTTGGTTTGCACAAGTTCAAATATCTTGGCCTAACCTAATTTGTAGAAACCTGCGGCCTAAATTAAAGACTAATTCTAAACTAAAGAAAATAGAAATCGCCTAAGGCGCGTGCGGCCAAGGTCTTCCATAGGAGCTCGAAGGAAGAGGTTCTGAATAACTATACAATTTATAAGATGCAGTGGATTAGCTAGACATTGAAAAGCTGCCACTCTGAGGGAATTTGTTTGCATAAGCTACAGGTGCTATAAAGCAATCATGTACTGAGTACAAAGCTATTCCATTATAGTGAGCAGTATCAAATACGTAACAAGCAATAGAAGCATCCTGGCAGGTGTATAGAACTAGCAAAGTGGTTTAGGAAAGGGCATATGAATAGGCAGTTTGGCAAGTGAGTAGTTTAGGTCCTTTAGACCAAAGAAAAGGCCGGGAGCATTTAGGTTGGCCTATCACTCAACCGGCGGTAGCCGATCGACTTATAGTAACCGCGTTGGCAGAGCTACTCAATGACTCATTAGATCCACGAATGTCCCCATCTGCGCAGGGCTTCCGCAAGGTTCTCGGCCCTTCTTCCGTGCATTAACTCAATGGCCGTCTATGGATTATATGGTTCTGGTGGACGTGGTCAAGTGTTTCGATAGCATAGACCATCGGTTACTACTTGAACATTTGTCTAAGCTCTTAGGTACAGATAATGCTCCTCTCATTGACCTCATCAATTGCTTTCCCAAGACACCGATACTTTCTAAGAAAGGGAATGACTACTCAAATAGTGAAGTCGGCCTTCCACAAGGATCACCGATCTCGCCTGTTTTGATTCAATCATTCCTGCATCAACTCGACTTGCAATTCGACGCTATGGCCAAGAGGAGAATGGGGATTCTACCAAGTACATCTATTTCGCTCGCTACGCAGACGATATACTATTCGGCATTCCTATCGTAGGTGTTGGCGTCATGTCTAAAGTCTTCTTTCGAAGGCTGCAAGAAGTTCTTGACCGTATGTCCAGTAAGCTACGCTTGAAATTAACGTCTATTGTACTGCAACGATGGAGGGCTCCCGCAGTCGAGGAGAGCAAAGATAGGTTTGCAAACCAGATTATTGGCTGTTACATTCAGACACATGAAATGCTAGATGTTATATGCAGCAAGGTCAAAACTGGGCTTTTATTTGTCCCTATAGAAAGATTATTCACCAAGCGCCAGGAAAGCTTTAGCTTTTCCATAGAGTGATAGTCGGGGGGGGGGGGAGCAGGAGAGAGGGAAAGAGGCAAATGAGAAAGAAGAAGGAGCAGGGTCGAGTGAAAGAATTGGTACATTGGGTTCCCCCCACCGAGCGGAGCCAAAGGAAAGACAAGGGTTGAGGTAATCGCTATGAGTGTTCAGGATATGCCGCTTATGCTCGCGGATGCGGAT
Organism: Aegilops tauschii subsp. strangulata; assembly: GCF_002575655.3. NCBI lineage: Eukaryota > Viridiplantae > Streptophyta > Magnoliopsida > Poales > Poaceae > Aegilops > Aegilops tauschii. The sequence goes on along the minus strand of NC_053038.3, from coordinate 127,539,561 downwards.
AAGAAGCTATCAAAAGGGGATGATAGCAGCCACCCATATGGGCAGCTAGAAAGAGAACGAGGAAATGTGAATCACGATCCTTATTCGGTAGAGGAGTCGGGGGACATTGGTTCGAATCCAATTCGTGAATATCAGAAAGCATTGTTTCTCATTGAACTATATACGATACGCGCGCACGAGGAAGGGAGAAATTGATTGCGTTGCAGTCATTTTCCATCAGATTCTTACGGATGTAGTGCAAAGTAAATGTTTCAGTCAAAAGTAAGCTGCCGACTATGATGAATGCCAGCCCCATCTGTAGCTGATCTTTGATCCCGAGCTTGAGCTTCTCTTTGATGTCGGGTGAATTGAATTTCATATATGGAGAAATGTGTCGCTAGTCCAAGTCCGCTATAGAATTGTTTGTCTATCACTTCGGCAACGAAGGTCATTTCTTTAGAAGATCTACTGGTAGTTGCTTGCGGTGTCTGAACAAGTTTCGAAAAAACTACTGTGTCTGCATTTTCCTAAAGATTGCTGTGAGGCTGATAGTGATATCTTTCCAATAACTGACTCAGCAGGTTCAATTGAGGTATCATTCGATTGATATTTCAAACCGTGTAGTGGTTAGGATCCTCTTATTGCCGTCAAGGGCTATTTTGGTCGATTCCAGCCAGAGAGTTATGAATAGAAATAGCAGACCTGATTTGAGACAACAGGAAGTTCCCGTTTGCAGATCTACATTTCTCAGGTTCAGGCTATTCGTGGAGTCGATCACCACCACTTGAGATAGACGATCAACTTCATTAAAGAAGCAGTCATCTCTATACAGGAAGCAGCATGTTTTCTGTGGTCCTATGAAAAGGTTCCAGTGGGTTTCTCTTGCTGAATGGTGGTAAAACACCAGCTTTCATTCCTCACTGCAAGCTACTCCTTTTGCTGCCTTTTCTCACTCTTTGCCTAGGCCAACGATAGATTAGTCTCTGGGTCGGTCAAGTGATAAATTGGCGAGATTAGTTAAGGAAACTGGGACTTTTGATTGTTCGCGAGGGATGGCTGAATAACCTACTTTGCTTTCCATTTAGGGTAATAGGATGCCACTACTTGACCTTGCTTGCCCAGACACAAGATAACCTATAGTTTGGGTACTGCCCTTCGTGGTGCTTGCTTTCCTATAATCTGTAAAGCTTTAGCTTTCAGAGAAGAGATTTCAGTATCCGATTGCTTTTCTGACTGGAATTCTCTAGTTCACTTCACTTCTACGCAATGTCATTTCTTGATTCAAAGTACTTATTTTCTGATTGGAATTTCGATCTCTTGGCAACAGGTTTCGCTTCTGCTGAGGACAAATTGAACAAGCTACTTCTCAAACCAAGTCCGGGTGGGCTTTTGAATTCAGAGAAGGGAATTCCAGTTCTGATTCTAGTCTCTGTGCTCTGTTCAGTTCAGTTCAAGATGGGAAAGTATTGCTTGTTTCCTAGAATCCTAAAAGGGGTGCTTGTTTTCCTCGTCCGGGCTCTCCTCTCCCCTTTCTGTCCCAACCTTCATTCCTGCTTTTCCGCCAATTCACTAATTTCAATAGTTCAGATCCAGCACTTATATCCCTTTTATATATATATAGAATCAGGTATCTGCTTTCCATGGTTCTTGATTTCGGTATATGAATCTTCCTGAATTCAAGTAGAGAATACCAGGGCTTTCTTCTTCTTTGATTTTCCTTGTCGGGTAAGTTCCGACCCGCATGAAAGGCGTAACGATCTGGGCACTGTCTCGGAGAGAGGCTCGGTGAAATAGACATGTCTGTGAAGATGCGGACTACCTGCACCTGGACAGAAAGACCCTATGAAGCTTTACTGTTCCCTGGGATTGGCTTTGGGCCTTTCCTGCGCAGCTTAGGTGGAAGGCGAAGAAGGCCCCCTTTCGGGGGGGCCAAGCCATCAGTGAGATACCACTCTGGAAGAGCTCGGATTCTAACCTTGTGTCAGACCCGCGGGCCAAGGGACAGTCTCAGGTAGACAGTTTCTATGGGGCGTAGGCCTCCCAAAAGGTAACGGAGGCGTGCAAAGGTTTCGTTGGGCCAGACGGACATTGGTCCTCAAGTGCAAAGGCAGAAGGGAGCTTGACTGCAAGACTCACCCGTCGAGCAGAGACGAAAGTCGGCCTTAGTGATCCGACGGTGCATATTATCATATAGAAAGAAGCGAAGCGTAGCGATTCGTACTACCGGAAAAGTGTCGCTAACCTCTAGGCAATAGAGTCAGCTTACGGGGTGGGGCGCAAGCAAGCGTAGAGAATCACATAGAGTTGCCCCTACCTGCCAGCACGCAGATAGATAGGGCGGGCGAGCGCATGGATGGATGTCTGAGCGGTTGAAAGAGTCGGTCTTGAAAACCGAAGTATTGATAGGAATACCGGGGGTTCGAATCCCTCTCCATCCGCGAGGTCATAAGTTCTCTCTTGCCTTATCTATAGATAAGAACGAATCTCCTCGACTGATATGATGTATGGAATGGGTAGAAGGTTGAGGTTATTGTGTGTTGATTTAGTTAGGACTTTGTCTCCCTTTCGTTATCTTCCGGCCCGGGTGGATGACCTGTGGGAGCTAAGTCGAAGATCTCGGTGTCGTCGTGAGTGGTTGATAAACAACGATTGCAGTTTGATTTAGGGAGTCCCAACCCTGTGAAGCTTAACAGACAAAGAAAACGATAGAGACTTCCGGGTATAGGGTGACGACCTTAATGAATCAAGTATTCAGGTGGCAGAGTATTTAGCTACATAAGCGCTCAAATTCCTGAATACTTATTGCCCAAAAAATATGATCAACCCCAGGTACATTTATTAGGTTTTGATCTGAGGCTATCCTGGTCTGCAGGACCCAACACAAGTATTCATCCTTTCCAATCTGCAAAAGGTGTTGCCGAAAGCTTACCCTCTTCCACACGGATGCTACAGCAGCTATCACTTTTGCAGGAGGGGAATTACAGAGTTCGCCTCTCGACATCTTGTTTGGTAAGCGGAATTTTGACCCAGGCGCCCTAGTGTTGCCTAACCGTTCGGCCGGAGATGTCGGATGCGAGATCTTTAGCTACTTGTATCAATTTGCCGTAGTGTGCTTAGATACAATGGGCTGGCAGCTGAGGCTTGGCAGGATGTCGAGGGAGCAGGAAAGAGTTTGTTATTCGCTATTGGCTTAGTACGGCCTATACATAATAGGGCCATGATGGTTTTGGCAAGGCCTTGAACTTCATATATCCCTTTTTTACTCAATCCAGAATACCGATAAAGTCAAATTGAATCATTTTGTCGACCTTTCCTTTGGATTTATTATCATAGGTAGTGTTCGAGATCGCCTCTGTGCGGTGAACGCTCGAATGTAGCTAACATCAGTTTTGTCCTCGCGTGGTTGAAGGAGATGCTGCTGCTGGATGGAATGCTTCCGGGGCACCATGATCCTTCTATCAGGAATAGAATAATCGAGGGCACTGACTGACTGCATCAATCATCGCTCAGTGAGCTATTAATTGCCGCCAATAGCGCTTCGCTTGCATGCAAGGCGGCTAATAAAAGCGCCAGGTAGACGCGCGGAGATGCATTTTGAGTACTGGTGGTACTGGACAAGCTCTAGGGGAATAATCTCTTTCTTATTTCTTTCTTATTTCTTTCCCATGACGACTGGGAACGGGCAAATCAAGAATTTCACTTCGAATTCCGGACCTCAACATCCTGTTGCTCATGGTGTTTGACGATCAGTATTGGAAATGAACGGAGAAGTGGTGGAACGTGCGGAACCACATATTGGATCACTCCAGTGCGGCACAAAGCCGCTGACGCTGAGTAGGCTCCTATGCCGCTAGCACGGTGGAGGTTCCGTAGCGCGTCATGAGCACCGGGCAAAGGGACGGTTGAGCAACTCAAGCGAACCGCCCTACCTGACTTTGGATAAAGATAGAAGGGAGAAGGTTGTGAAGGTGGCCTCGTTATCCACACATCTGGTCGGAGGACCGACCTGGGTTTTCACGAGCGTAGGCGGGTCCTGGAGTGCCCGTCAAGGGCGCTAGCGCATACCCCGGGGTGATCATCACCACCGGCACCTCACATCTCGGCAGAGTGGAACGTGTAACCCGCCTGCTGTCCAAGTCAACCACTGAATTTCCTGTAATTCATAGCGCCTAACAGAACATAGCAGCAAGGGACAACCCACCCATATAGACAGCCTGCGGGGAGGATGGCACTACTGGCAAAGACCGTCTGGCGAAAACGCCGCAGGCGCGAAGCGTGGTGGGCCTGCGCCGGGGGAGCATAGGGAGGAAAGGGAGCCCGGACGGTGGAAGAGCCAGGGGAAGCCGGGTCATTTGACGGAAATGGAAGGTCCGAGCGGCTCATTCATTCTTGAAAAAAGACGGGGGGGGGGGGGCGAGCCAATGTATCAATGAATAGATACAGTCAACGGTATTAAGACAGCGCTGCCTACACGCGAATTAGCTTCCGAGGTCGAGCAGTCTCAATTTCACTACAGGATTTGCGAATGAATGCTGGGCTGGGCCACCTCAAATGGCGTGAGCCGCATGCGGGGAGACCCGCACGTACGGTTTTCAGGGGGATCCGGCCGGCCGGCGCCCACCCGACTAGAGGGACTGAGAAATTAATCGAGTACAAAACTTATCTTCAAGCTTTACCTTATTTTGATCGTTTAGAGGGCGATCGCGGAGTCACTGAATGAAGTCCTCCCTCCCTTTCTTTCGGAGGTGCTGACCCGCTGCGAGGCAGATATGACTAAGTGACATATTGAATATGGCGACGACTACAGCATGTCGTAGAAGGAGATAAGAGGTGGAGCCAACGACCCACTAAGACTCACGTATCTACAACTACATTCCCGAGCGGCAGTCAAACGGAGGCGTGAATGCAAGATGCCAGCGGAATGATCGACCGGACAGAGGCTAGGGCAGCTTTCTTCCCACCGCGTCCTTCCTTGTGTGTCGGAGATACAAAGCGAGTGCACCGGAAAAGAAGGGGAACTGAATCGATCTATTCCATGGCGAAGCATCCGAAGCATAACTGCACACTCACGCGATCTTTGCTGAGAGATAGGAGCATTCGGTGGAACCGGTGAACTACACTTGCTTCTTGATAGATGTGTGGGACAGAGGGCTCGTGGTACCTGCTGCCCGCCCTTCCTCCGCTTTGATAACCGTGTGAACGGAGAGTGGGCAGAGCAAAAGGGAAGGAGGTCCTCATACGGAGTCGCACACTTGAGCAGTGCGGGAGACTGGGGAATGGGTCGAGTAAACTCCCTTAGGGCTGATTAAATCACAGACGAGGAACTTTTCTTTCTTTTTTTCTTTTTGATTTGAAGGGTATGTTCTCAAAAAGGAAAGGCAGAGGTAAATACTTCGAAGAGGCGGCTCGGTAGGGATGGAATGGTCAATAGTCAAGTCAAGGATGACTTCTTTGTTGGCGAAACGATGGGGGAGAGAAAGCACGCCAGTGATTCTCTGAGCCGGTCTTCATTTCCAACGCCTCGGGAAACAGGTCGAGATAGATGACAGCACCTTTTTATCCTCTTCCTTACCGGGAAGGCGCACTTCTCTTCTTCTTCTGGCCTTCACCTCCTGCCCGGCCCGGAAATAGAACCCAGCCCCCTTTCTGATCCATTCATTTCTGCAAGCAGGCGGGATCCAGAGCTAAGCCCCCCTCCTATTCGAAGCCGGGTGTGGCCTCGCCCTTTTGCTCTTCCTTCGGTTTGGCTCCACGAAGGCGCCGCCTAGACTAGGAGCCCCACTCATATTCAAAAGGCGCCCAGCTTTCAAGACGATGATAATAATTAGTCAACTTTTTCCAATATCATGGAATAGCATGGCCCGGGGCTAAGGTAACTCTAGTGGGAGAGACGTGTTATGGGTGACCTTATTGCACGGTTCAGAGAGCACTTGTGTATGTGATGCAAGTGAACGTGTACGAAAAAGCTGTCGTAAAGTTTCGTTGTTCGTTCCGTCGTTGACCCTATCTATGTTTCTACGATGGCCCAAGAACACGCTCATTCTTCAGCCGTGGAGAGACTTTTGAATTGTGAGGTACCATTACGAGCTCAATATATAAGAGTGTTATTCTGTGAAATAACTTGAATTTCAAATCATTCACTTGCTTCAACTACTCATGCTATGGATGTGGGAGCATCAACTCCGTTCCTTTGGGCTTTTGAGGAGCGGGAGAAATTGTTGGAATTCTATGAAAGAGTCCCGGGAGCCAGGATGCATGCCAGTTTCATACGACCTGGTGGAGTGGCACAAGATCTGCCTCTTGGCTTATGTCGAGATATTGATTCCTCCACACAACGATTTGCTTCTCGTATCGACGAATTAGAAGAGATGTCAACCGGCAACCGTATCTGGAAACAACGATTAGTGGATATTGGTACTGTCACTGCACAGCAAGCAAAGGATTGGGGATTCAGAGGTGTAATGTTAAGAGGTCGTGCGACATGAAGACATTGATAGCAATATGAAGGAAGTTCCCATCAGGCAACAACGGTTCTGCCTGACCCTACAAAAGCATGCATATGTTGTCAGTGAAGATTTTGTGTGAAGCCTTGGAGACGACGTACCCGGGGCTAGGGTGAGCTGAGGGGGGACAGCGTAAGTGAGCGAATGTGTGTAAGCCCAGTCAAAGATTCCTATTCTAGGCGGGGCGGGCCATCAACCTTCGAATGGTGTTGGTCCTACGGACCGTGAACGGATTCGCCTCTGGCCTCTGGGCACGTCGGAACCGCATGAGTTCACCGGGGTGGAGCACGGTCCGCCAAAATCGGCATAGGTTAGGTGCTATTGATGGAACATGGTAAGCCCATCTTTCTCCATATGAAAGTGCTGCGGGCACATAGAGATGTGGGTAGAGGAAGTCTCAAAAAGCGAAGGCCGAGCTGTAGGTCACGTGACCTGCACCGAAAAGGTGGCTGACTGGGCTTTCTCCTGGATCAAAGCGGATCAGCTCGCCAAATTCGTTGATCGAATCGGGCACCCCGGAACGTCGAATGAAAGTGGTCTTTCTACAACCCTATTTATATGATTTTTAGGGCCCCTTTCCCCCTATCCCTCCCTTATGTTTAGGAGCGGGATCTGCCCAAGAACGACCTGTGGTGGTACGGAAGGCACGGACTCCGCAAGCGTCCCGCACCCTCTGAGAAAGAAACTCCTCAACCATCACAAGATAAAGAAGTATGACGCTCTGTGTCTGACTCTATTGGTCATAGTTCCTTGCTGTTGCGGCCGGTGCTCGTTTGCGCGCATGTGAACCACCAGATCATAAGGAAAGATGCCTCTCGGGGCATCTGAGAATGATTCGAGCCGTATGAAGGGAAACTCCCACGTACAGTTTGTTTTTGGGGGGGGAAGGAGCCCGACAGGGTCCCCCCACTGACTTGGCCCGGGCCTAAGTGAAAGTGGAAAAGTGAAGTGGTGGGCCTACCCATCCCAACCTGGGGTATGCTGGGATTCGCGAAGAGCAGCACCTTACGATGTTCATGACCAATCGGATCTTGACGTACCAGTAGGTACCAGAGGAGATCGCTATGATCGTTACTGTATCCGTATTGAAGAGATGCGACAAAGTGTTCGAATCATTGTGCAATGTCCTAATCAAATGCCTAGTGGCATGATCAAAGCCGATGATCGTAAGCTATGTCCTCCATCACGATCTCGAATGAAACTATCCATGGAATTGTGCGCCGTGTGAAACGTAGATCATCGCCATTATTAACCGAGACTCAGGTTAAGCTCCATCTCGGAACCGCCGTGGGGTTAGGAGTAAAGCATCCCGAGGTTGGCGCATCTCGTTGGGCGTGGAGAAGCATTGGGAACCCCAATATCTTTCTTCGGAGCAGTTTCTTTTCCCGTCCCCTCGCCCCGGCATAGCGCTTCGCTTCCGGTTCTTTGGAGGAATCAACTGACTTCTCCCTTCTTCATTGATCCAGGGGAAAGGGAACCGTCTACCAGTTGGGAAGCTAGACATCAAGGTTGTGGCTTGATGAGGATAACTAAGCTGACACGCCGGAGTTGGCTGCTGGCACAACAGGGTGGTGCCTTACCGCATCGCAGGCGCACGCGCGGTAGCGTTCGTGGTGGTGCTTCAGGATTACAATGTACTGCGTCCAGGATCAGAACGAGCTTGCCGGCGGACCACTGCCGTCCCATTCTTTAGTGAGCTGGAGCGCTGCCATCTTATCCACGGAAAACGCGTCAAGCTATCGCTTCGGGTCGAAGCACTAAAAGAAAAGGACCGGGAAACGCGGCGGCATAGGAACCACGGGAACCCAGGAGGGAGAAAGACGATGTACGGGATACGGGATCCTCGCAGTAGGCTGGACCAAAATCCAGCCGAGAGAGGGCAGCCTTTAGAAGCAACAAGTTGGGAAACCAAGAGAAGGCTTCGCCTTTTCTTATCTTCTTCCCGGCACAAAAAGAGGGATTAGCATTATTGACCCCATGAGAAAGCACTAACACCTTCCTCATCGGGGCTCCACGCACTGGGAAAAGGCTTCCACGACAGGAAACCGGCTACTAGTTAGGAAGTGAACATAAGGTATCAAGAGGTCCCTCACAGTCAGGTGCAATGCAATTGCCCCCTATTAGTCAAGTACCCCTCTTCCTATTTAGTTTAGGGGTTAAGGCGAGAAATGGCTTGATGAACCCTTCCGTTCACCACGCACCGGCCCCATTCACTTGCAACTCGTAGAGGCTGTAAGTAAACAGTGCCCCACTAAATTCAACGTGACGGTGGGGTTGAAAGCCGAGAGTGCCTACCTCCGCGCCGAGAGTGCCCGCCCTTTCTGTCAAGTAGGCTACTTTTTCCGGAACGCAGTCCGGAATAAGCGTTCCTGTGTATATAGATATCTTCGATGCTGTCATTTCGACATGTCCGCTTCAACCCCTGTTTCGCCTCCCAAAAAGCAAAGTTGGCTTGACGAGCGCAGATGAGGAAGCGGGAGCAATAAAACCAAGAATCTCTTTCTTTTCTTTCCAAATACTTTATGAAGTTAAGGGGCAAAGAGAAGCGCTTTCGCTACTGAGAAAGCGAATGGTCAGCGCGAGGGTTCGACGACTTAGCCGAGCGTTAGCGACGCGTCATTCTCATAGTGAGGCGCTTCGAGTTAGCGAAGCGCTGTAGTAGCGTCGGAGACTATGTGCTATAATGTTGAACTAAGGACGTTCCGCCTTATCTATAGAAGCAGTCGACTGAGTTTTGAACGAATGGGATCCTTGGTGGGTAATGGCTCAATCTATAGATGGAAAGCCTTATGATGGGAAACTACCACGTTAGGTTTGGAGAGAGATGGGACCCGTTATAGTTTAGGGGGAGCAGATGCAAGCTTTTTCTTTCCATAGCCGGCCAAATGACTACCGGATCATCGGTCTACTCTACCTCAATTCACCATTTTGAACTTTATACAGAAGGTTTTTCCGTACCAGCTCCTTCTACCTATACCGCAGTTGAAGCACCTAAAGGTGAATTTGGTGTCTTTCTTGTCAGTAATGGGAGTAATCGTCCCTACCGTTGTAAAATAAGAGCACCTGGCTTTGCCCATTCACAAGGACTCGATTCTATGTCCAAACATCACATGCCAGCAGATGTAGTCACCATCATAGGTACTCAAGATATTGTGTTTGGAGAGGTAGATAGATAGGACGTAGTCTTGCTCGATCAGGACCCTAGCTTTATTGCGAGCCAAAACTGCCTGAAAGAAGCAAAATGGAAAAGGATGCAAAATGCAATGGGATTCCTGATCCAATAAGAAATCCCAATTCGGAGTTTGTTTGGATCAAATTCCTATGTTATACTATTCCATTCTCGATGATGAATCGATTTGATAGATCTGATATTGTTATTCCAAATATTGATCCGATTCAGTATCATCAGAATGACAAAAGCTGACATAGTTACTAGTGGTTCAAGGAGAAATCCTTTCAATCATCAACGCCCTTTTCTACTAAAACTGCTATTCGTGATACCGGTCAAATCGACTATTCTCATCAACTTTGAGTCTCTTCCCTCTCGTATGACTGTCAAAGTGGATTTCCTTCTCTATAAGAAGAGCTGGTCTAGAGTGTGATTCGCATCAAAACAAATGGATGAGCCTCGTTTTGCTGAAGCAAGTGTACGCTGCACTAAGGAGTCGAGTCGACTTATCCGAACTTTCCTACCAAGTTCGAGCTCTTGCTCGCTCTATTTCATGAGCTGAGCTATTTATACCGATATATACTATTGAGTGAGATGGAGAAAGACAATGGTGGTATTCCATAGGGAGATCCTATGTTGGATGATAAAGAGGGTTTGCCTTTCGAGAAAGGGGCTTGGCTATCTCCATCTCCATGTTATAGGACGTATCAAATATATCTATCGATCTATACCATATGGTGAGCCAACTAACCCCCACTCCAATCCAATACTTGCTAGCGCAGGGAATCGATCATCTGTGGATGTTCAGCCAAAGACTCTAGCACCGGATTCCGATAACTTCTACGATTCTCTCATTATTCAGTGTCCAGATGGAAGGGATGTTTGTTATTCACTTCGGTCAGAAGAGGAATTGACACTCAAGAGCACGCGTTTTATGTTAGCATTCCTATTTGAGAGTGCCCTTCCCTCCTATTTGGTTGGAAGTTTCCTGCTCAAGTTGAGAAAGCAAGGGCTGACCGGACTGCTGCTCACTCTTGCGCTTCAACGGTAGTATTGTCTCCATCTTTCGCCCACCCAGGGGTTAGGCTTATCTTTTGAAAGAATCTCTTGTATCAGCAGATACGAGAATCGGTCGTGCATATTATCATATAGAAATGTGAATCGAGATGCATCTGGATGAGAGTTTGGCTTTCTTTTGGCAAAAGCTGGATTGTTTTCAGCAAACTAGCAATCTGTGGAGATGGCTGATCTGTCCCACCTTGATTGATAGCGATATAGCCACTCTCATTTCAATGCGGCACATTGATACCATCATTCCAATCTTCTATCGTCCGTGCTAAATACCATGAAATTAAGTAGCTAAGGTCTAGTGGACCTATTTAAACAAGGATATGTTGATCCTTCTCTGTCGACTTTTCCACTATCAACCCCAAAAACCCAACTCTGCCTTACGTAAAGGAAATTAGTACGATTCACTTCTGGATTTGAAATCACTGCTTATACCAGGTATTGGGCATACAAGAACATTCTGTAGTATTAGTAAGAGGAGGAAGGGTTAAGTATCTTTGAACTCGGTGTGAGATATCGCATTATTCGAGCTGGATGCAGTCGCAGTAAAGAATCATCAACAAGGGCGTTCTAGTGCGTTGTAGATTCTTATCCAAGACTTGTATCATTTGATGATGCCATGTGAATCAAGCAACAGGAGAAGGACCCAATAACGAAAGTTTCGTAAAGGGACTAGAGCAGACTACCATGAGACAAAAGATCTTCTTTCTAAAGAGATTCGATTCGGAACTCTTATATGTCCAAGGTCTATATGGAAATTCTTTCAGAGGTTTTCCCTTACTTTGTCCGTGTCAACAAACAATTCGAAATACCTCGACTTTTTCAGAACAGGTTCGAGTCAAATAGCAATGATTAGAAGCACTTCTTTTTCCATTACACTATTTCGGAAACCTAAGGACTCGATCGTATGGATATGGAAAATATGACCCCCTAAACTTCATTATTAATGAACCCTACTTTGGTCAAAACATGTGTGGAATATTGTATCAAAGATCCAGAATCTAGGAATGATATGCTGCCCATGTTCCATAGAAAGATCAATCTCCTCAATAAATGTTATTAGAACTATGCTAAATTAGTAGGCAATAAACTCGAAGATGATGGACCTAATAATGAAATAGATTACATGATCGCGGTGTTTAATAAAGATATCAGCTCGGTTGACTACTGTATACACCACAAATGTTATTGTTTGAAGTATTTCCAATAAAGAAAACAATAAGAAACAATCTATCAATTTCCATAATCACACCTATCATATGGAAGATGAGAAAACATTGACTTTGTAGTGTAGTGTTCATAAAGTGATAACGAGGGCACCGATACCGTATGTGGATAGGTGGCATAGAAGAGTGGGCATGTGGGCTTCTATCAAAAGATACCGCTATCGCTACGCTCATATACGTCAAGGAAAGGAAGGGAGCGAAAAGATACGTTAATGTTTCCACCTACTCTCTTTTATAGCACAGGGGTGAGTTAAGTATAGGGATGATCCACTCGTCGTAAATAGCGGCACGTTAGAACATTATCTACATGTTTCCTTTTCTTGCTTCATGGCACATGCCTATTGTAAAACATACCTACCGGGAGAAAAGTACCAGTTTGTGAACATGCCATTCCCTTTCTTCGTGCACTCATTTACTAGATAGTCAGAACCTTCTTTTGACTTGACCAACTTACTTTACTAGTAGAGTAGTAGGCCTTTGCTTCTGAACGACCTTACAAAATGGATCAACTAGAAATGAATCGGTGTCATAAACGAATTTCGCTAACCGTAGTAGTAAATAGCATGACACCAAGCAATCGATCAAAGCCAACTCAAGTTGTATGGAAGGTGGACGTTTGAATTACCCAACTGAAATGAAGAAAGCAATCCGCATAGCCGGAGTCCGGTTGGATAGTTCAGGCTACGGAAGAAGACATGATGCCATTTCTCTTATCGATACAGGAAAATGAGCTATTAGTAGAAACTACCTGGAATTGCCGTGAACCATCCGAGAGTAACCGCGCACCCGAGGTGTTCAAAGCCCCTTAGCAATGGGAACGGAATACTTTATTAATAGAGCGTTTGTGAAAGGAAATTCCTGAAATGATGTATCATCGAAATGGTTCATTTCAAAATGTTACCGCATCACCGGTAGGATTTCCAGCTTTCTCGATGGTAGGTTTAGGAATTTTTCTAGCGAAGGAAGGGACCAAGGAAGGAATTCGTAGCCCAGAACCTTAAGCAGGAGCTCATAACATATACGAATGGAAAGATTCCAGCTATTTTATCCTACCCCAATAGTAAGTATCGGAAAAAGGACTCCTTCTCGAAAGAGATAGGCAGTCATCGCATTATCTACTTGATTATGATATGGATTTGGATCCAACGGATAATGCAAATTGAAAAATCAAGCCCGCCTATAAATGAAATAAATGAAACTGAAAGTTCAGTACGAACTGGCAGAGCGAGAGCAGCTAGTTTAGAAGGAAAAGAAAAAGGGCGCCTACTCAGTGGTAAGTTAGGTCATTCCTTTCTGGCTATCAGAAAAGAGTATGATCGAGGGTCCCATAAGGCAAAGGGAAGGTGCTCCCCCGACCTACTACCCTCGGAGAGATTCCTACGGTTTTCTTTTTAAAAATAATACATAGGTGGGAAAGTGGTATGAATATGGGGTTCGAAGTCGCCTAAAAGAACCTTTCTCATTCGCAAAGCTAAACAAAGTAGAGAAAAGGGGGTCATCCCATTGGCCAGACTGAGCATCAAGCCAGCCAAGAAGTCAAAGCGAAGAAGGAGTGACTCGCATGAGTCAACACTTACTACTCAGGTCCGGTATATATATCTCAAATTCGAATATAGAAATGTTAATGTTATGATTTCGGTATTGTTGAAACTGGCTTTCACATGAATAACCCCTTTTGTTATTCTACGTGCACTCTTCCGTAAACTAAAACGGGCATTCCTACGCAAACTAATAGGCACTTTCTTACGTGAACCTATTTTTGGTATAGCTTTGCTAATATTTGATGGCCATCTGTACTTGTGAAAAGAGATAGAGCCGTCTCGCGCATCACTGCTTACTTGTGATCTAGATCTGCATCCTGATAAGGTGCATCCCGTTAAATGATCTTATGTAAAACTTATCACCACAGATAATAAACAGGGTAGAGTTTTGAAAAGTACAACTCGATCTTTCACCTCAGCTTATGGTGGTGACTTTACCTATTTAGGAATTTCTATATGTCATCATACCTTTTAGGATCATAACCATCCTCATCTTGTAAAGTTTCTATGGCGAAAACTGTAGGCGGGTGACCCTGACGATTGCACCAAGACTGGTATCAGAGTCCCTCGGTAATCAAAATCATAGAGGCCAAAGTTGCTAATGTATCTACAAAAGAAGAGCTATAGGAAGTAGCAAGGAATCCCACATGAACCATAAGCTAGAATACTAGTATCAAGAGATGTTATTACAGGTACAACCCTATTTTCGTCACTGTATAGAGGCATTCGAGGTTTCATAGACAAAGGTTAGATAGATGGAAAAAAGCTAGGTTAGATAGTAAGAACTTGGTAATTGAGGGTTGGCCAAAGCAGGATCTATGGTTCGGTTGCTTTTCTTCTCCTGATTTTCTGATCCAAATCCTATTTCATTGATTTTCTGACTGGAATTCCAGAAGGAAAACTAGGAGAAATTGACTGGAAATGATTATCCCATTTCTTGCTTTCCCAACCGGAACAACAAACTAGTAGGAAAGGATCTGTTATTTTGGAGTTCTGTCCCAACCTTCATTCAATTATCCGGGCTCCCCTTCGGCTTGAAGAAGACCGCTTTCCCTTTCTTTTCTTCCCTGGCACCCAGCATAAGTTACAGGGCGCCCTCAGGGTAGACCCAGCAATTTGTCAATCTATACACAGCATAAGTTATAGGTCGGCTAGGTCAATCAGTTGAGGGAAGGCCGAGGTAGTTCTGGTTTCGGAAATCAAGGCAGATAAGCTATGGTGTCCTATAATCCTCTCCCCTGAAGGGTTGTTAGATTACCTAGTCCGCAAGGAATGGGAAATAGGACCTTTAAATCAATGCAAGTAAGGGCTGATTAACCTAAAGAAAAGAGTGCATGCATCAAAAAACACTTTTATTTGATTCTAATTCTCGTATCAATAAGATCATATCGGGATCCATCTATGAAAGATCTCTATTGCATCAATAAAACAAACCCCTATATATCCCTTTTTGGTATAGAAAGTTCCAGCCAATTCCAATAGCTTGTGATAGAGTCAAGGGTGCGATTACCCTGGAATTTCAGCTCACACTTTCGGAAAGCTCGATAGTATCGTATTCCGCTCGTATGCTCTCGTTATGTAATAGAATACCTTTTACCGTTCATCAAGTGAACGTAGCCCGTTCGTAGTCTATGCCCCTTTATTCTTAAGTGGGGGAATCCCCTGAAAGCCGGTGATCGAGTGAGTTTTTTCTAGGAAGCTAGTTCTTTAGGGCTTAAATGCGCCGCTTGTCGGCTGTGAAAAGTATACCTTTCCTTTCCCACCTGTTTTTGGTGCCTTCTTTATGCTCTTTCCTAAGGAAGCAAGAGGAAGAGTGAGGGTCGACAGGCAAAGAATGGCTTGAGTGAAAGCTGGAGTGGCACAAGACAGATTGAAAGCAAAGGGAATAGCTCATATGGAAATAAACATATATAGTCAATGAAATTCTAAAGATAGCCGTAATAAGCGATATGATAAAAGATTCAGAATGAATGAATAGAATCTAATAACATCGGGTTCTCGTGAAAAAATGGGATTGGGGAAGTAGTTCCCCTCTAGCCAATCCTAAAAGTTCTTCTGCCTTCGATCCCGTGGTAAGCCTTTCAAGTTTCCAGCCAGTAGACAAGAAATTCAGTAAGTAATAGAAACGGGATAGCCATCATAAAAGGGAAATCTCAATCAGTACTTATTTTTTGGAAAGCGAGGTTGAGTTATATGAAACTAAGGCAAGAAGATGAAAAGACGTTCACGTTACCAATTCTGTCTCGTCTGATCTTTTATTGGTTTTGTTTTTTCTCTCGTGCCCTTCTGGGCGGTACAAAGAACTGATGTAGGGGTTGCCGCTCCTTAGTTCATCTCTCGGTAGAACAAGGCACCTATGCGGTGGGTTCGACTCCCACAGGAGCGTACATTTCCAATCGATTTGGTACTTTTCTTGATTCAGAGTTCTTGCTGTCCATTACGGATTCTTTAGCGATGTAAAGCCATCAAGCAGTAGACCAGCAAGGGTTTTTTCTGTCTCGGTATTCGTTCTTGAATCAGTGACTGATAGTAAGGGCTAGTGATCCATCTAATCACTAAAGGTGGGGCATCTTTCTTTTCGTAGTAAGCAACTCTATTGAGAATCTAGTTTCTTGATCGAAGTAAAGAAGAATTGTAGTTCCTCTTTAGGCGAGCTACTTCGTTCTATTCTCCGATTCTGAATAGGAGAAGGTTGTAATGAACCCAAAATACTTCGCTAAGGTTCAACCGTTTCACTACGGTTTTCTTCCAATTTCTTCTAAGGAATTCCGATCAACAGAAAAAAATCTAAGTGAAGGCACCTTTCTCTGTATGGAAAAAGGAAGAAGATGCTGCTTCGGCTTCCGTTTCTAGCTCTGCTTGAGCTGCTTCGTCTGTTTCTCTTGACGTGGGTGTCGGTCTTTTGAGATCTCTTCTCTCACTTTCGGAGCACAGTTGGTCCTCAATTTGAAAACCGACAAAGGTGACTTCTTCCTTATTCACGCCTTGATGCACCTTTTTTCGTGTTCAATCTCGCCTGAGAGCAGTGCATCGATACAACAGAGTTCTTATTCTTACCCTTCAAAAGATCGGGAAAGGTCATTCTAGGCTCTTTATCAGATGTCTCATTCCATCCTTTACCTTGTGCCATGCATGATTCCTAGATCGATTGAATGATCAATTCAAACTTTAGGAACGTAGTCCCTTTGGCCACACAGGAAAAGGTTCATTGTTTTATTTGAAGTAGTGAAACTAATCAACCAAGCGAAGCAAAAGAGATACAAGTAGTGATTATTATTAAAAGATTGGAATGCTATTAAGCATAACGAGACGCTAGCTCACGTTGGCATCTTTCAACCTTTCGGATAACTTCTCTCCATACTAACCAAGAAGAGCAGGGCGGTTTTACTACCATTAGCGAGTAGTTCCCTCTCCATTTTGCAATACAAATATAAGATCACTATTATTACGAGTGGTGAAAGCGAAAGCAATAGTCGCGTACTGGAATCCCAGTAAAGAACAGTGATTTTCGTCAGAAAGAACAAAAGCTGGAGGAATGCGATCCAAAAAAAACGGAAACATTGCACTTTTTTTTTGTTTGCAAGTAGTTGAAGAGGGAATCCACTACCAAAAGAGAAAGAGTTCAGCTGCCCCGATTTCTCGAAGGGTAAGAAGAAAATAAGAAGTCTCTTGAGCAGTGAGGAGCACAATGATTTGTGCTCTGAGCGATAGAGGTCAAAGGTGCTACTAAAAGGGGGCAATGAGATAACAGCTTGAAACAATAGGAGAGAAGTGGTAGCTTCATGTCGGGGCGAACTGAAACATCTTAGCCGTAAAAAACCTTCCCTTTTCAAGTCCTTGCTATCCCTCTCGCTCTACCCGTCCAGAGGGAGCCCTAGTTTCAGCATAAAAGGAATCGTCGAGTTCACTGGGAAGAATGGCGTCCATGCCAATGACTAAGGAGAAGGGGACCAGTGGCTATACAGATTGACGTCCGATAAGCCCAGAGAGCCTCAAGAAGGCGATCTGGCCAGTCTCCTCCGACTCAAAAGTGTTTGTAGCTATGGTATGGGTCTGGTCTGAAGACCAATGGGTCAAAAAAGGGGATATCCTCTTCTTTGGCTACACCAACTAATGTAGTAGATTGCGTTCCCGGAGGACACTTTCTCCATTTCGTCGGTACTGGTAACAACGGATCTTGACCTCGTTTCTTTTTCTTGTTATTTGACTTCTTGGAATGGAATTCTTCTCATGATAGTCACACAAGCAAAGGAGAAGAGGATGGGTCCTGAGGGAACTCTTTTTCTTCTATTCTAAGTTTTGATTGCACGAGCAGCATAACAACATAACAGTTTTGTGTAAGGAAGTAAGGAAAGACTCCTTTCTGAAATTGAAGGACTTAATTAGCCTGTCGTATATAACAGATAATGAGTCTCAAAGAGAGTTTCCAATGGGTTACATCAAGTTCCATTCCCAGTATGCGAAATCAGTAAACACGAATATCTGTATATAAGAAACTTCTATTCCAATCCACAATCGGTCCAACAAGGCAACTGTCGTCAACTAGATCAATCAGGAATAAGCAATATGTCGTACCCTATCTTTCATATTTGCTTTTCGGGAAAGGGTACACAAGACTTTATTTTTACTTATTCAATTCTCTGTCTTGCTAAACACAAATCCTTCTTTTCTTGTATAGACGAAATAAAAATGAGAACTAAGTAGGTTTCGACCCATTAAAGGAGTCGATGGCACGCACACAAAGCAGGAGGAAATCGGTACCCCGCGAGGTTGGCGAAGTCGGCACAAGAAGTAGGCGGAGTAGAGGCAGCAGTTGCGGGCTCAGGTGCGGCTAAATCGCAATCAATATTCCCGTCTGGGGTTGGCGGAGTTGGTAGAAAGCACGGTTGGCGATAAGCTGGTACTAGTTTCATTCTTTCTATTCCAAAATCCAATACCCGGAACTGGTAAATCAAACAATGTAGGCACACGTTGGCACAGTTCTGTAAATAAGAGATGTCTCATCCGGTTGAGCTGTCGCAATCAGTCTTTCTCTTCCTTTCTTAGTAGCAGATCCAACATGACTGTATTAAACCTTAAGCAATCAGGGTTAAGCTAGCTCATTGCCTAAAACTGGAGCTCGTATTATACACCTTGACCCCCACCTTTTTTGAATCCTTCCTACATATATATTGTTATATAAGATAAGTCCCATAACTGCCTCATTCAGATCGATTCCAGTCGCCGCTACGGTCACATCAATCCGTTATGGCTCGGACCCTCTTAGCAGCTGGATCCTTCGGGAAGCCATAGTAGGGATTACGTCAGTACATTCTTAGGCGAGCAGTGGGTTATATCACCCCTATTTGGTTTTTGACCTTATTTCTTTTTTAGGCATGGGACCAAACCAAGGTTGATCGAAGTTGAACATTCCTATGGAACTCCCCTTCAGACGACTTCTCTGCGCTTGCCCAACACCTTTCGTTTTATGGACCAGGACCAATTTCACCTCAGACCATGGTCAAGTCATAACTGACTGGATAACGTTCTCTCAAGGACCTGCAAAACTCTCTAATGCGGATGATCAAACGTTGCTTCAGATGTGTATGAGAAGGAAGCGTCTCACAGGACTCTTAGATAGAAACCAGCATAGTCTATGAATTAGCATGAACAGTTTATTGAACTTGGTTGCACTCGTAAAGCGAGCGTGAAGAGAGCTGCGAAAGAAGCCCACGGAACGGAGCGCTTATTTTTCCTGACTAGCAAGTGGACAGGCTCAGATGGCGTAGCTGGTGTGTCATGCTAGGTATCTTTTATTGGCCAAGTCAGGCAGGATAGTCAAGTAAGAAAATAGACCATAAGCCATCCTTTATCTTTTTTTCTTCTAAGAAAGGAACAATAAATAGCTCATAGTTTCCTTGCAACTGCCCTAAGAGTTGTTCTTCTATCATCAGCGAGAGTTTACTTTGCTGTCGATGCAGGAAATAATAGATAGATTTCTGTACATAGTTGGGCCCAGGCTAAGAAATAAATAATAAATGGATTCCTCCCCCTTTAGCATATGCTTATGTAGCACTCCTATTTTGAATAAGCTTATGGGCAAATACTATAATATGCTTTTCTCCATTCGAAGATTTATATTCTGTCTCCTTATTTTTGAAAATAAGTTTTTAAGCAAGTGAGCAAGCCATACCATTCATCCTCCACCTCCTCGTCCATGAAGTCCGTTGACTTTCTTTTTCCGGTAAAGGCAGCATATGCCCTAAGAGCCTATTTTTCCACATCAAGAGGAAAGTCCCACACACAACCCCAAAAGAATAAACTGGATGGACCCCTATTCGCGCGCCTATGGACCCATGGTTCCCAACCAGTAACTAGTGCCCCCCCTATGGACCACTCCTATGTAACTCCAACAGAAAAGGGAGACAGAATATAAATGGAATATTATGGGCTTGCTCACCCTAAGCAACTGAAGGAAACTCGTATAGAAATACAGGTTTTGCTTCCGCATAAGAAAGGTCGGTACAAAGCTGGCTCACAGCAGTTCTCTCCTCTAGAGTGTAAAATCATGGATGGAGCTTGATGCAGTAGCCACTAGATTCCTACCTTTAGTGCTTGCCAATGGATGGTCCTTCTTTCCCTTCCGATACAAAAAACGATTTATTGGCCTTCTCACTAGTGGTCTCAATCCTTGACTCCAGTATGTATCTCATATCAGGTGCCCTACTCCTTTTTATAGATAGATGCGTCTGGAGACTGATAACGCTTGTGATCTCTTTCTTTTTCTATTGGTTAAGGAATGCTAATAATGAAATAACTGATAGAGCTGCTAATGGATTTCATGTCCCTCTTGATCTCCATTCTCATTGGACGTTTTGACTTAGTAGCTATGTGATTTTTCACTTTGATCCGCGTACTTTATTTCTTCTTTCACTACTTCCTTTCGTCTCTCTTCTTCGGGCCCTGTATTGGGAACCATTCTTTTCCCGGTTCCCGTTAGAATAGCATTCCTTCCATTCTGCCAACCAACCATATCTCTTATCCCTAGCTCGGCTCTTTTAGAACCAATTTCCATCTTTCCACTGACAGCTGCGAAGGGCTCCCCTTCACTAGGTATGGTTGTTTTTGGTTCATAATGGTGGTCTAGGAGAACCCGAAACTAGAGCACACACGGGATATGCATTTTTTTCTATGGTTTGTGATTGTTGCAACCACCTGTCTCTCTTTTTTTTTACTTTATCAGATATTTCATAAAACGAACTCTCTATGGATCCCCACCATAGAAGGGCAACAAGAGCTAATGGACTCAGTTAGGGCAACAGATGATAACGACTCGTCAGGTTTGAACTGACATTATTTATATACTAAGACCTATATTCCATGAAGGAGTCGCGAAACTTCTGTTAGGTTCTTATCTGAGATTCCGTCTATACGGAGCATATGTTGGTTTAGAAGTGCTCGAGAATTCATTGATAGTGACTTTTGAAGTTCTAGGTTTTCTAGTCTACTCCTCTTTTTTCTCGATCGAGCCGCTTTCCCTCATTCTACTCGTCCAGCCCTCTTCACGAACTTGTACAATCAATGCCACAAAGATAGCAAACTCGATTATCGAATATATAAGGAAAGGGGCGACGGTTTGGCACCAGATATCCGGGGGTGTGGAAAGAGCAGCTGTGAAAAGCGGAAAAACCATCAAAAAAACGACGATTGCTCGTGAAGGTTTCCACAGAAAGACCCCTTGGTTCTGGCAAACAGATCACAATTACAGGTACCTGGGAGCATACCGATGGAATGAACAAAATACGAACAGTTAACATAATATAGTCATAGATCTTAGGTTGTAACTTGATCATGAGCGAATTTGTTGATGTTGCACCCACGAAGTATGGAAAGTGCCAAACATTGGGAACTACCCGGGGAGGAGTTAGGAGCAGGAACAAGGAGAAGCGAGAACCACTTAAATGGAGGATTCTATTGTATTTCTGCCTTTGTTCCCCATAGCAACTAGGGATCGAAAAGCACCAAATTTGATGACTTATTAAGGGAAAGACGAAGTAAGAGCATGCTATTGAAGACGTTGCAACATATGTCGGGGGGGCCTCCGTTGATTGTGTACAAACAAAATACGAGTCCAAAGGTAGGGTAATAAAGGGTTTAGCTAATGGAGAAATTGACTCTTCCGGGAACCAGTAACGCGTAAACCATGTCAAACCAAGACCGATCAATATCCGAACGGAACGGATTCGAACTTCTCCTAGAAAAGTTTCCGGTGCCAAATTCAAAAAAATGAGTAATTCAAAGGAAAAATGAATTTGAGGCATGCGCCGGACTGAAGAGACTGATTCCTTTCTCCGGGACCATTTCTTTGTTTGCGTCAGAGAATCCCGCACCCTGTTTGCAATCAATGCAAATTAACATTGCTCAAGACCCCGAGAAGGCCCTGATAGAAGTGGGACCGTCTCTTCTAAGCTTTGAAGTCCCTTTTCCATTTCCGTAATTCCTTTACGACAAAATCCCCTGCTAATCCCCCAGCACACAGTTGTCCAACCTGGGTTTTTAGATAGTGGTTGATTGCCCTGGATTCGTAACTACTACCCTCACCCCCCCCCCCAACATCTTTTTATTACGATTCGCTCATTTTGAAGGTTCGTTCTGCTTTTGGTCTTCAAGAAATTCAGAATATTTCTGAATTCCCGTTTTTGCGCTGGGTCAGGCGTGTCCCCCTCCAAAAAATCCGTAATGGGATCGTCCTGAGCAGGCGGGGCGTCCTGAGCAGGTGGGGGTCCAGAATCAATTCCAAAGTCCAGTGCCAACTTCATGATCAAAATCAACTATCACCTTCTCGGGACTCGACCTGGAACTTCTTGCACTTTAATATGCCTCGTTCAATGAGAAAGCATCTGATCGAAGAGCAGCACTAAAGAAGCACGCTAGACTTCCTACTTTTGGGGTTTTTAAGGTGACCGATGCCTTTCAAAAGTGTGCTTTGGGCCCATCCTTAGTACTTGACGCAGAATGGAGCTAGTTATCCATTTTCAAAAGCGGATTCGGTGGTTCAAGAAGTAGAATTATGCATAGATTGCCGAAAGAAAGACAAATAAAGACGAATGGAAAGGCCTGTGGACATGACCAAAACAAGGGATAGTAGCACTTTTCTCAAGAATTGCCCCTGCAGACGGAGGACAAAGGGTTTTCATCTCGCGAAGAATCAGTAGTTGTGTTGTATATTGACTAAGCTAAATACCATTTTCACTACTTTTGGCCACAGGCGAGATAGAGTTTTTTCTTGAAATTGAGTTCGGACCGATTACTCATAGAAAATGACTACAAAGCAAGGCGAAAGCATGGAGAATTCAATACTGACGAGAAGGTATTAGTTAGTGGGTGCAAACGAGCTTTTCCAACCAAGCTAGCGTGTGATTGCGATGAAATACTTTTGGGCGGGGCATTACCGATACTAAGATGAAATTCGAAATGAGAAAGGGCTTCGAGCCTCATGCTTTCCTGTTTTATTTGGTTGGGAAATGGCTCTTTCCTGATCTCTTTTTGAAATAATTCTATCTCTGTTTGCTAAGTATGTCAATTTCTCCTTAGTAACAAGGCCAAAACCGGGGTTTTACAAGTTTTGACTCATTTTTGACCCGTTTGGATCATCCCGATCGTGCCGCCGTGGAGTCTTATCTTTGTCTGGCTCCGATCTCTGGAAGCGATTAAACTTCTTCTGCGGGTTATTCTTCTACTGCTTATTGCCGGACCCTTCTTTCCTCATATACGGATTGGGAAAGTATTTCTATTATACGTATATTCTTAAACACATGACACCTTAGGCGCACACTTTATTCGGACAGTGGGGCACGATGCTCTAAAAGAACTTATTGAAAAAAAAACATAGCGGTAACGGCTGTTTTAGAAAGCACCTCTTCCTTTCCTGAAACTCAAACAACCTACTATGTTACTAAAAGGCTAATCCAGACAAAGAAGATAGCGAGAAAACGACTCCTTAAGCCGAAGTAAGGGCAGGACCATCTTCTTTTCTGACCGTTTGGAGCTGCTCACAAGGCCTAAACCTTCCTGTAATCCCTGGAGCTTCGTCAGAGCCTTTTCCTTCCCCACAGGCCAGAGCTCAATTTACCTTCGCCACAGCTCTAAAATAAGGAGAATCAGCTCAAGATAAAAGGGCTCGCACTCAATTGATCCGGGTCAACACTTCCTGTATCTGGTTTCGGCTTTATTTTGACTCCTTGTAGGGGCTCATGACAGTCCTGTAGGGGATCCAAAGGCTTTCGAGCAGTAGCGGCAGCGGGGCGGGAGAGTTGGTTATTCAATTGATCCTCTGATGTTGGCCCTTCTGCATCATCCAGCAAGGCTCGGAAGTCTGAGCTATTAAGGTGCGGTTGACGGATAAGAGGCCTTCAATATGTTAAGGGAGAGAGGGGAGAGTCATTCCAGAGTTGGGTGGGAATCATTGATAGAAATTTGGATTTTCCCTAAGGTACGATAGCGTCTGAACTAAAGAAAGGGAATATGGAAAGTGATTGTGGTAAAGGATACCAAGAGTAGGTTCCCTGAATGATTTTTAGGCGTATTTTCTTTGAACAAATAAATCTATAAGGAAAATAGGATGGATCTTCCACCTATGCTATGAGTGAATCTTATCATCACTGGCGAGTGGTATCGTATCACCGTCTTCGTCCTGAAAACATCTGCAGAGCTAAGCCAGTGTAGGCTTTGACACTACTTATATTCGCTACAAGTATTACACTCGCTTCGCTACACTCTTCTCTTATGCTTCGCGCTTCGCATAGGCTAAATAAGCCGCTCATCCCTGGAGAATCCTACCCACATAGGAATGCAGAACCATCGGGGAAAGGCAAAACATATTCAATCCCAGGAGAGAAGTCACTGGTTCGATAGGACCAGGGAGAGGACCCTGATCACCTTGCCAACGAATTCAAGGCCTTAGGAAAATCATCCTACAATGGACCGTAGGGACTGAGAATGAAGAAGACATAAAAATAAGGTTAGGGGGGATAAAAAGAAAACCTCCTCCCATTCAAAGTCGTCTTCAAGTACCTTTTTGATTCTTTACCGAGTATGGATGGATCAACTATAGGTTCGAGTTTAGCCAAGATACGTACATGGCTAAGTGTATGAAAATCCAAGAGAGAATCATAAAATCTAAAAGCTAGGAAGGAGAAGACCGGGTGATTGAATATGACTTGCTAACAGATCCTACTCTTCCTTAAGCGCTAGTTCTATTCACGATGGTTCAGTTTCGAGAGCAGCTAAAGTAGTTACCTAATAAGATAGATGAATATTCCACGATCTACGATTATAAAAATCTTCTTATAGAAGTCTAGTTCTTTCTTCTTTTAGAAAAGGAAGTCTTGCTCTCCTTTCTTGCCGCTACTTGCGTTGCAAGCCAATCTTCAAACTGTTACGGAGAAGTCGTTTACTGATTAGCTGCTTGAACGTGGAAATATTTCGGCATATCTGCTCTTAGGTTAGTACGAGAACTCGACTCTACTCGTGCTATAGTCGAGGATGTACTTATACTACTCTAAAGAGGGATCAATTAATGGGGTGCATTTTTCTTAGGGCAATTCTAGGCAAGACCTTGAATCACAGGGTTTGTTCCTGGCAACCCAGCATTCTTTATCTTGGCGTAGATTGGTGTGATGGGACGGATGCCGTGAAAAAGCTTTTTTCTTTGACCGGAATCAACAGGTGTGAACCCATCTAGGATGAGTCAAACATAGGGGGAAGGGCCTCCTGGCAACATCCGGCATACTAGTAATCGATTATTTGGCCTTTTGCGATCGAACAACCTATGAACAGTTGTAGCCTACATAACCTACCTACCCAGACCAAGGGAAGAAGGTATCAGATCACTGTAGTTCTAGACCCCTTTTTTCAAATAAAGGAAGTGACAACGTTTGCCCGAAGAGGTTGAATCAATAGTAAGAAGATACCACCCAGGCACAGAATCTGAAATAACAATCAGGAATAGGACTAGGAGAATGAGGTCTAATTTACGGAGGAAAGCTGTAATTGGGCTTAGTGCTCCGATTGCGCCTTAGGACTAGGACTGATAGGTAAATGCCCCTTACTCAACCAATGAAGGCGGGTAGGGCTTTTCTTTCCTTTGTTTAGGATTGGCAAGAGGATGGCTGCCTCGGCTTCAAAGCTGTTAGAGAATGCGCTCTTATCACTACAGGGACGCGAGAGAAATTCCTCGAAGGTAGTATTAAAGGGATGGGGCATTACCGGTGTTAGCGATGAAGGGATTGTTTGCAAGAGAAGGTTGCCCTGTTAAGATACGAACAGGGGGCATGCCACGCATAATAGTAAAAAAAGGGCAGAGAAGAGGATTGAGGGACAGAAGGAGCTGGAGGCCAACAAGGAATAGAAGAAGCTGTTCCACTCGTAGCTCTTCTTCTTTTTTTGAAGCTTAACTCACATTTCGGGAGCGGATGCTGCTCGAGCTAAAGATATGCCCCCAACTCTTGAACAGCTCTCACTTGCCTTGGCCGATAGCTTAGATGACCGACCGTTAGGCATGGTTACCAATGATATCACAGTATATATCTTGTTTGGTGAGCCAACCGGCTTCACCCGAGGATGAAGGTAGTAGAACAAAGAGGAGCCGCATCTTTTCCTGGCCAGAGAGGAATCAAGGTCCATCTCATTAAGGCCGAACATTTAGTCTCGTTCCCGATAACAATACGGAACATCTGGTCTTGTTTGGTTTTTCTTTCAAGGATTTTTTCTTTCTTGCAATTCTGCGAACTTTGAATGCATCATTTCCTCCATTTCTCGGAACTTATCGCGGAATCTAGGCCCACTAGGACTCGGCGGGATTTCTGGTAAATCAAGCTCTCTCAGGGGTGGAAGCCAGCCCCCACTACTCGATGTTATCACTCTGCAGGATTCGACAATGGATTTGTCTTCCTCAATCTTTTCGAACTTTTCCAATCCTGCTATTTTCCCCCAAGTCTTCTTGAGTAATATGATCCCTGAGGGTCAATCCTTTCCCTTCCCCCCTTTGCCCTTTCAAATGAAAAAGAACTACCAATGCAAAAAAATGAAATGAAATGAACAATTGCTACTTCTTTATTAAATTACACCAAAAAGAAAGTCTGTAAAAAACAAGAGCCAACCTAAAACTTAACTACCCCTTGCCCTCCCACTGAACCCTTCTTTCTATCCAAAAAAAGGAAGAGCGCACCAAAAAAATATAATCCAGAAAAAACTCCGCAACTTACGCTCTCGTTGCAGCGGCACCTGTTAAAGTGGCGGCAAGAAAGAAAAGACCAAAACGAAGGTTTTTTTAATACCTCTGACGAACCGAACCAAGCAGTCTGATCATCCTTGCCCGTCCCCCTCTTCTGTCAACCGTTGAAAGAGCATAGCCCAGGAATGAACCATATCGATCCAAGGTTGCAAGGAAAGAAGAAAGGTAAACCAGACCATAGGAATCTTCTGATGAAGTCAATCAGAGAGGACGGTTAGGTTCTTTGTTGCCTCATCTGCTTAGCTTATAGAATTACATGGTTTATCACGATAGACATTCCAATCAATGGTTGGACGATCAATACCATCGAACTATTCCATTCCACTGCTGAATGACGGAAATGGAAGCTTTTTCTTACTAATGGACTAATCCTGGGAGTTCGGACTGACGGTTAGATGGTTGTTCGCTTGTGTGCTTATTTTCCTTCCCCACTCAAAAACAAGTGTTACAGAATGTTCTTCAATTCAAATAGGTATGATCCCGTCCATCCTTCCAGAGCTAGGCACCTGCTTCAGAATGAGAATCTTCGACAGAGATCGTTCCTTCAGTTTAGCAATCAATTAGATCCATACTGACTTAGCTTGAAGCATGGCTTGCCGTTTCGAGGCTCGATGCTACTCTTGGGAACATTATTGATACATCGACTTTCAAGCATCTCGTAGTTGAGCGGTACTGCCATCAACAGTACCAAGATGGAAAGGGACTGCTGAACATGGATAGAACGAGAGTCGAACTCGCATGTCTCTCTTTTCCTGTTAGTTAGGAAAGAAAGCCGATATAAAAAGCTCCATATTAGCGAATTGCCTCTGACTACTCTTCCCAGGCTGGTCAAACTATAGGATTCCCATTCACTTAGTAAACTTATTGGACAGACGGGTCAACCACTTGACCGAGGGGAGTAAGGTTCATCACCACAGTCCCGATAGAAGGTCGAGTTTAAAAACAAACCGAAGACAAAGCAACGAATGAAAGGAAGGACGGCTCGCTTCGCTTTACAACCAGGGCGGGTCTCGCTGCCGGATCAATGCGCAGGACGCACGATCTACAAACAACAATAGAGAGAGCCAACCAAGAACGAAAGAACCTAGAAACAAACCCGCGAGCGAATACCAAACAGAGTAAGAAGGAGGAAGGGCCGAAGGCGGCTTACTAAGCGAGAAGGCTCCAAGCAATAACGCATTAGAAGGGAGCTTGCTGCTTTGCAACCTAAGCGGTATAGCTAAGCTTACTCATCAAGGGCCGATAGATAGAGCTGCTCTTGTTGCTAATGGAGAAAGATTGGAGTGAAGTTTAGTATGCTTTCTAAGATCAGAGGAGGAAAAGAATGAAGGTGTGGGCGGGAAGGAGGAGGCAAGGCCCCCTCAATGTGTATTCGACTACTCATTACGGAACCACCGATTGATCCGATTAGACTTCCCGCGGGGTAGCGCGGGGAACTTGCTGAATCAACTCCTTGGAATCGGAGGCCTGACTGGGGGTCAATCCAATGGTAACCTCAACCTAGGAATGCCTGTTTCACTTCCTTGACAGAGCCAACTGAGATGCTCTGTCTCGATGTTGACCTAACATGGATTGATTCTAAATTATGAATGAAAAATCCTGATCTCGCAAAGGATCCGCAATAGTTGTGTGTACTCGAGGACTCTTAGGGAAACAAAAGCACTTTTCTCTCTCAGCAGTTAGACCGGCTATGGGTGGGTTGGTTATATACTGCGCCTTCCTTCTTCGAACCTTTTGGTATGTATTGCCCCCTAACTATAGATCAGATCCACCGGACCAGAAACTCAATTCCGCACTGCTGCTGAGTCGTCGGACTTATCCACCTTAGGGATTCGTGGAATTTCCGTTTTTGAATTGCGTTGGGGGAAATCTACCAAAGCTAGGCAGATAGACAGACTCCTTTCCCGCTGCTAAGGGAGAGCAAGAAACTAAATCAAATGATTGTTTTCTTTCACCAGCGCCCTTTTTTTGCGGGTACTAAGAGTCCTCTCACTACCAACCAGCAGACATCATCATCTGGCTGGGTCTTGCCGGTATCAACAATGAGAAAGAAGAACCAAATGGAAACAGCAACTAACTATGGCTCTTGGCCCAGACAACGTCCTAGGCGTAGGGGAGATCAAAACAAGAAGTCACGCCTAGACGACGACGCCCGTCCTGGGCTGCAGTAAGTAGATCGAGAGGTCGTTCCGCCCCTTGTCCCCGAAGATGGGTAATATGTTCTCATACAATGTTGCTCCAACTTTTTTCTAGAGGGCCTAGCTGGCGAGCGATCCCAGTCCGCGGCAGAGAACAAGACCGCAAGCGAGCGTACCTTTGTTCGCTTCTTTTCCACCAAGCACAGAAGTTTAAGGAGAACTGTAGGTCGGTGGCTACCTAAGGAAACTCCGATTCGATCCGCCCCCCCCCCGGCTGGGAGGCATCTACCTCATCCCGATCACAAGGAGAGGTTCACCGTGATGGGGGGTCAGGTACTTTAATTCTTTGCATTCCGGAAAGAATGAAATGCATAGGGGACCATCCTTTTTTTTGCGGCATGCTCTCTGATTTACGGATTCGCAGGGGGCCGAGGGCCAACCTTACTTGACTGACAATGACAAAGGCTTGCGAAACAAAGTAGCGCCTTTGAAATGGAATCTTAATTAACTATCAGTGGTGCGAAGCAGCTTAGCCCCGAGGAGCTAAAGGTTATACCTTTGTAAGCGAACTGTGGTTCTTCTATGTAGGGTATTCCTCCTTTACTCTCTTAATTAACGTCGAGCTAAGTGACTTTGTGTAGCGTAGTAGAATGAAGGCTACGTACGCACCGACACTCTCTTGTCCCTAAGCCTCTTCGCTAACTCGCTCGCCTACAAAAATGAGTAGGCGAGGCTAGGCAAACTCAGCCGCTGACTTTGACTGTACTGTAGTAGACTTTCTAGCCTTTTATTTTAGAACCCTTTCTCATGTTCTTTCATCCATCAAGTAGGCGAACCGTCAGGTCCTTAGTAGCGTTGACAAAGAAGAAGAGCCGGTGAAAAAAAAAGCTAGAATTTCCAATAGTGAGACCAGCTTGACAAGCTACCTTTCCTCTTGATATGAGGTGCGAAGAGAAACATCTCTTTTTTATGACTTCCACTTCTCGATCCCGGCCCGGAAAAGTGACCGACCCCTTGATGAATGAAAGAAAGGGTTTATGAGCCCTAGCCCTGTAAGCCCACACCTGCGTAGAGTAGATCGTTCAACACCTGCGGCACAAACCCATTTTTGACCAATTGGTCCGTATATCATAGGCGACCGAACGGCCGCCCCTCGTCTTACTAGACCAACCTGCTATAATTATTCCATAAACACCTAGCGAAGATATGGCAAACAAATAAAGTAGCCCTATGTTCGGATCTGACAATACCATACCATAATCAAAAGGTACAACGGCCCAAGCGACCAGACTTGACATAAATGTAGCCACTAGAGCCATTCTAAAAAGGGAGAAATTAGCACTACTTGGTGAAATAGGTTCTTTTAGAATCAATTTCAAACCATCTGCTAGAGGTTGTAACAATCCGAACGATCCCACTACATCAAGACCCTTTCGACGTTGCACAAAAGCCATTACTTTACGTTCAGCTAGCACTAAAAAGGCTACTCCTAGTAGAAGTGGTAGAATTAAACAAAGTATTTCCGCTGGAACAGCTATGTACGTTTTCAATTTTCTATTCACTCATGATCGGGCCTGACCTGGTCGACCCGATCAAACTATTTCACTTATGATCTGGCCTGGTTGACCCAATCATGATATTGAAGGATGGGACCTTTTATCGAAAAACTCCGGATCCCGAGAAGTTTTGAAGATGGTGCTCCTGTTACGTTACTTCGAATGGAATCCTCACTTGACTAAGCATAAGCGAAAACGTGGCTGAGAGTAAGCAATCCCCTTTCCTAGTGGTTGAGTCATGATCAGAAATATTGCGAAAGAAAGTGAAATGTCCTATCGTCGTCCCAATTTGGGTAATCCACGATGTCTCCATTTTATGTATCCATCTTGACTCATTTTCGGTGTATCGATAGTTCGTTGTATTACACTTTGAACTAACCTAGAGGCCGTGCTTAGGCGAAAATCGATATCAGTGAAGTAATCCCGGAAGTCTAGAAATCGTGAAGAATTTATTCCATTTTGTTAAATATCGCGAATATAGTGGAAAAAACTCTAGAACATTCCTTTGAATGGAATTGTTCATTGGGTTCGACTTGTTGTTCGACAAAATAGAAAGCTGTCTCTCGTATGTTATTGTAGGTGATTCATTCATAATATTTCTTATGTGCGGTTTCAAGATGCTAAAAAGGTAAATTTGGTAATCGGCTTTTGAGCTCCATTATGTGGACTTCATCAATTTGTGAATTATGGACTTGGCGGTAGTGGTCAATACTAACTGCACCGTCTAAATGCTCCCTGGCCAAGTTTGCGTACTCGTCAGGGTTGAGTTGAGGGGGCAGCCCGTGCGCTAATTGGGCTTCGAGGTGGCTATACGTGAAAAAAGCTCGCTTTCTACTGAGGCCTGTTCTGTCCTAAACTGTTCCAGAATGTTATTTGTTTCATAGGAAGATTCCAAAAGCACATTGATGCCGAAAGAATCTTCGGAACCGGTGGAGAGGCTATTCTGATTGAAGGCTAGACAAATAACATGACTGAGGTATGTAAATAAAACCTGTGAAATAGCTATATAATATGATCTAAATATAGAAGAATACCAAAGATAATGGATTGACAAATAAGCTTTTTAGCTTTCTTTTTCTTTTGTGCGCGCTTTTCGCCTGCCTTCCCGACCGCGGATAGGCTACGGGGCTTTGCACTTCGGCCCCATTGTGTGAATACCACATCAAGGTGACAGGATTCGAACCTATGGCCCTCTATACCCAAAACAGATGTGCTGACCAGACTGCGCTACACCTCGTCTCCCCCTCAGAACATATGGATCTACCCGATCCATAAAGAAAAGAACCACCGCTTTTAGGAAATTTTGACAATTCTCTTTCACTTGCATTTTCTTTCGTGAAGGCTCGCTCTCGTTCTTCTTACATCTTGCCCTTTTTTCTTGAGAATTGTATCTGTGGCTACTGCTGTTTTGCCAGTCTGTCTGTCCCCAATAATGAACTCTCGCTGACCGCGCCCTATAGGGATCATCGAATCGATAGCAATAAGCCCTGTTTGAAGAGGTTCGTATACGGAACGCCTGGAAATTCTACTTGGAGCAGGAGATTCAATTAAGCGAGATTCAGAAGCTACAATTTCGCCTCTCCCATCAATAGGTTTAGCCAGAGCATTTATAACACGACCCAAGTTATATACGCTCACGGGTATCTGAGCAATTCTTCCTGTTGCTTTTACAAAACTTCCCTCTTGATGCTAAACCATAGCTCTAACTGAGTCAAATTCCACAATTTCTAAGAACGATATGCTTTTTTTCATTTTCCACTGTGAAAGCTTCTCTCAATCCCTCCCTAGTCCTTTCTTTCCTGGGCACAGGCTTACCTGGTTGACCGCCCACATTCATTCATTGTTCGTTCTGTTGTGGAATCGAACCACAGAGCTAGCACAATTGGGATTTAGAGTCCCATGCGTGAAACTAAAGAGGATTTTCAGTCCTCTGCTCTACCAGCCAGAACCTAGAAGGACACTTCACACCCGATTTGACACAGCTAGACTGGAAACACTGCTTGTCAAGAGCACAAACCCCAGTATAGAATACTTTTTTGAGTATGTTGGTAAGGTCCGGTCATCCGCTTCTGTGCTTGTACTTCTGCGTAACTAGGGGTGCAAGTCCAGTACAGCGTACTTTCATAATTGAATCAAAAGCGTCGATACATGAAAAATCTCTATATACGATATTTATGACACAGAATGTTGTTCTTTCAACATGATTCCTCAACAATTTTTTCATTGTAACTGACTCTCCGTTCTCTCCGTTCCACTTTGGTTTTCGACTAATAATTACCATGATGAATTTCTCTTATTGCTTGGTTCCGCATTGGATTTTGGAAACTTTTGTTTAGAAAGTGGTGTCACGACCGTGGGGATCAAATGGATGGTTCAGGAAAGTCTAGTGAAGCGGCACGTTCTAATCATATAGATGACCATAGTGGTATGGTTCCATAGAAAACTACTGGAGGCCATTACCGCCACTGAAATGGTTTCCATGCTCCGTTGGATGATTTGATGATATCGCAGTATCAAGCTAGAACAGTTTCAATTTGTAGGACGGGAAAGAAACCTCATCCTTTGGTGCACACTAACCGATGAAGCTCAACCCTCTCTCGAACTGAGCTATTTCCGCTTTTTCAAACAAAAAGTTCGAGTAGTTCAGTGAAAAAACGGTCAAGCTTTCTTCCATCCTTCCTAGCTCCTCGAGCTTGCACCCGCTCGACGCTTTTTTCATTATTCGTTCTGAGGTGGATTCGAACCACTCGCTCCGTTTGGATTTCGAGTCCAAAAGGCCCGGCGAAAGAGGATTTTCAGTCCTATGCCCGCTGCCAGCCAGAACGGGATTTTTCCACTTCACACCCACACAATCGGGATTTGATGAAATAGCTACGTTTTTTCTTATTTGATTCGGATACTGTCAATCTACTGTCCATCTTTCTCTTTAGTTTTCTCCTTTCTTTCTCCTCAACCTATCTCCATTGGATGGACTTACGAAAGAATAATATCTAATCTCCCCATCGCGGTTAGGATCCCATGAACCAGGAGCGCCAGCACCGGTTCCTCGATCTTCCTACTGGAGGCATGGTCATGGCTTTCATTCATTCATTTCATTCTTTGTTCTGTTGTGGAATCGAACCACTCAAAGGATTTAGAGTCCTTTTACCAACCAGTCAGAACCAATATTTCTCTGTTATATTCTGTTTTTTCTTTGTCAGCTAGCACAATTTGGATTTCGAGTCCAATGCGCTAACGCTTTCTTTAGTTTTCTTGCTTGATTTTTATACGATTTTTTGAGCAACTAGCGCGAAAGCCGTTGCGCGTTAGCGCATCCGTTTTCTTGCTCTTTCTTCGGGCTTTGACCATGTCTCCCGAACAATTTCAGTACATATGGCGCAAGACGATTCCACATATATATCGAGGTCGGAATGGGATCGGGTGTTTTCACGTCTCACCGTAGTGCCCGGTTTGTCTTGATTGGTGATTGATAAACAAGAAGGAAAATGGAAAAGTAGAAAATCTACATGTTTATACCGTTGAGGTCCTTAGTTTAGTCAAGTAGGCGAGGGCATTTCCATCGCGAAGGATTCAATCCAGCCACAGGTTCCCCTACGGCTACCTTGTTACGACTTCACCCCAGTCGAAGACCCCACTGTGGCATGCGCCAATAAGACCACCAAAGGCCTTTGTGGCACTAGTGGTACACAGAAGTCATGGGTGATCATTGGTCCGATGCTTCGGG